>NC_136498.1:1622500-1717500 GCF_053919585.1 Euprymna scolopes | reverse complement strand
GGCTGTGTCACGCATCAATAACGACTCGCTTTATTGGGTATTTTCTGTCTGTTCTCAAGACGTTTGGAAACTGCTAAATCAACACACACACACGTCTATATCTATTACCGAATGAACGCATTGCGACAGACTCCAATACAAATATACTATATAGCATTGCTTCAAGCAAATTACAGCATAATAAGTTAAGTGAAACTTTTGTTATTCATGATGTATATCTAATATGTAAAATTATGTGGGTTGCATAGAAAATGTAATCGATTAAATTGTTTGGAATCTTTTTTATCTACAAAACAGTATTTGAACATTTCCACATTTCAGAATCAAATATCTTGACCATAGGTCACACATATTTAAGGAGAGTTAAAGTTGTAATTGAAACATTAACCTGCAAGTTGGAAATGCTTCGTGATTTACTTGCCAACACAGTTACTAGCTGTTCTTAGCGGACACGGATGTCTATTATTGTACCTATCGAAAGAAATGTATTTATTATTATTATATCCGTGTTTTGTTTTCCACTCGACGATAAATCACATTTACGACGTCCCTTCAATAAGTTACGACGTCCCTTCAATAAGTTACGACGGACCTTCAATAGGTTACGACGGACCTTCAATAAGACTTTTTGTACAAACATTTAAAATTGTCGTAGACCCTTGAAAATTCAGTCTATTTTTGCTATAAATCTTATGAGATGACTGACCAATTTTTATGATTTCAGATTCAAACGAACAGCTACATCAGGAATTAGAATACCCCCTAGTAAAGCTGGATTCTCACAACAGGTGAATTAAAAAAATGTAACCTGGACTTGAGGACACTTTAGAAGATCGATATGCAATAAAATTCTGTTATAAATTTGGGGAAAAAATGCTACAGAAACGTATGGAATGCTTCAGACTGCTTTTGGACCATCTTGCATGAATTGAGCACCAGTTTTTGAGTGGCATAAGAGATTCAAGGAAGGCAGGGAATCTGTGAAAGATAATGAGAAGTGTGGGAAGATTAAGAGCGGAATCGACGAGCTGTGACCCAAGACATGCTAGAAAGAGTGCTGCCAGCAATGCTCTGGAGGCATCCTTAGTTTAATTTTTAATTCTTTGCTTTAAATGTTTGAAAAAAAGAAGACTAAACGTTACTGTTGAAAACATAAATTGTTTTAAAGAAAATGCAGTTATGAAATTAGTGTAAAAACAATTCGTTTTGGTTTACTAAGTTATGTGTGATCTATTTGCGTTAAAATATTTCATATTCAATATAACGTATAATAAGCATGTTAAGTTACAATAAATATTGATTGTGATAAAGTAATAAGAGATTAGCCGTCTTATTATTGCAGGAAGTAAAGTATCTAACCATACCGGAAGTGATTAAAATTAGTAAAATAACGCCCCGATACATACACATACACATACACACAAGAAGTTGTAACCGTTAAACCTTGGCTAATGTTGCTGTTAACGACATGAATTATTTTAAAAGAAAATATATTTGAGAAACAACTCAAAATAACCACTCATTTTGCTTTACCTACTGATTTGTTACCGTACAGTTACCATATATATTCGTTCCAAATAAATAATCATATACTAGCCATTATTTTGTGTTGTGGTCCTAGGCTTTGGTAGAAGACATTTAGGACGATGATAGCGTCTATGATTATTTTCAAGAACCACACCAACAATTAATATAAATTGGGTATTAAAGTAAAGGAATAAAAATATTAATTTATGCAAATTTGTGTTTGGATAACGAAACTAAGTTAGTAGTCATAAGACATTTTTTTTTTACACAGTGGTCACCACTTATCAAGGCCCGGAAGCCACTCAGGGATAAGGGTTATTGTAAGTATATTACGTTAGTGTGGAGATTTGATGAAGTGTTTACTTAAGGGGGACGTTCATTAGGAATTTGTTAACGTTGGACTTGAAGACATCCAAGTTGTAGTCAGGTGGGAAGCAGGCAGACGGGGCAGAGTTCCACAGGCGTGCAGTTCTAAGAAAGAAGCTTTGTTCATGGAATCCGCGTTTTAATTTAGGCACAGATAAAGAGTGGGGGAAATTTTTCACAGTGGATTCAGCTAGACGGGTGTTTTTCGTGAAAGATTGGCGAGGGGGGATCAGAGATTGGAGTTCAGACGAGCACCTGTCATGGAAATAACGATAAAACAAGGACAGGCTCGCAACGTCTCTTCTGTGGGAGAGAGGTTGCAGGGAAGAGAAAAAGGCATCCCCCACCAAGCCACGAAGTCTATTTTGTACTCTGTCAAGGCAGGATAGGCTGTTTTTAGCAGCTCCTGCCCAGATATGGCAACAGTATTCCATCCTTGGCCGTACTTGGCTTTTATATAGATAGAGAATTGCATCAGTAGTGAGATATCTTCTGGAGCGGTAGAAGGATCCCACCATCTTCCCAGCAACCTTGGCAACAGACTTGATGTACGTGTTCCATTTCAGATCAGGAGTAAAGGTCAAACCCAGAAGCTTGTCAAAACACGGGGCCTCTCCCAGACGAGAGCCATCCATCCCAATTGATGCCAGATAGGGATCAGAGCGTTGATGATGTTAGGATAGGAGTTTGGTTTTAGATGCATTAAAGGTAACCAGCCACGTCTTCCCCCCACTGAACTACGCGCTCAAGATCAGAGGAGAGAGAATCAGAGAGAACTTTGTCATTTACAGCCTTTGATGTGTTGCCCTAGATGGTCGTGTCATCAGCATAGATGTCAACGAATGATTTAAGTATGTGTTTAGGGAGGTCATTGATGTAGATCAGGAAGAGTTGGGCCCAGGATTGACCCCTTAGGGACTCCAGCATTTATATTGCAGGCCTCCGATTTTTGTCCATCTACCACTACTCTTATGAGCCTATCGGAGAGAAATGATTTAATGATTGAGAAAACATTTCCCGTTATACCGTAGCTGGAAATCTTGTGAAGTAGAGCCTTATGCCATACCTTGTGGAAGGCCTTTGATATGTCAAGAGCAATTGCCCTAGAAAGGAAGCTTTTGTCAAGAGATTCACTAATCCTGTGGGATATAACCGTCAGCACATCTGCGGTAGATCTTGCAGAGCGGAAACCATATTGTGTGTCACTAAGAAGGTTGTCTCTGCTGAGGTGGTTGACTATTTCTCTATTTATGGATTCCAACAACTTACTCATAACACACAGGAGACTTATTGGTCTGTACTGAGAGGGAGATGACTTATCACCTGAATTCTTAAATACAGGGCAAACTGATGAGGTCTTCTAGGGAGTCGGAAAGTACTTCTCTTTAAGCCAGCGTTTAAACAGTTTCGTAAGTATGGGAGCAAGTTCTGGTTTAAGCTTTTTTAACACTATAATTGGGATGCCGTCAGGGCCAGTTGCTTTACTGGAATCAATGTTCTTGATTAGCTTGGCGACCTCATGCACGGATATTTGTATGTTACCTAGCGTGTTCTGTGTTATAAGAGGAAATATGGGGAGTTGCTGGCCTTCGTCGCATAGGGTAGAATTAGCTGCAAAGTTCTTTGCAAATAGTTTGGCCTTGTCTGACGCTGACGAGATGACCTCATGTCCATTGATAATTATCAATTGCCAAAACTGGTGGGAACCAAGCCGCTGATCAGCTACCTTGGATTTAGCAGACTGGGCATATAGCTCTCTTGCATTTTTATTACTCGTTTACAGTGGTTGCTGGCAGTCCTGAAAACAGCTTTAGTCTCAGTGCATCTATTACGTTGGTAGCTATGGAAAAAGTGATTTCTGTGCGCGATAGCAGCAGCCCATTCTGGGGAGAACCATGGCTGGCTGTTAGGTGTTTGTTGGAATTTTTTAGATTGTATGAATTGGTCTATGCCTACAATTAACCATTCGGTCAGATCTGATACTATAGAGGACACTTCCGTTTTAAACATGGAGTGCAGGGGTAAATAAATTATGAATGTACGGAAGCTATCCCAGTCAGCCATAGAGTATCGGTATACAGTATGGTGGAGGGGTACGTCTGGGGACTTATTACATTTCGTTTTTATCTTAACTGATACGACGGAGTGGTCGGAGGATCCTAGACGAGAATTAACGGAACATGAACATAGCTCAGGGGAAGTTGAGAGAAAAAGGTCTAGGAGGCTTGCATATTGACCGGGTGTATCGGGCACACGGGTGGGTTCGGGAACAATATGAGTGAGGTCATAGGCAATGGCAAAATCATGACAAAACCTCCCCTCATCGTCTGTCTTATTCGAATGGGTCAGCCATTCCACGTTATGGACGTTGAAGTCACCACAGATGTGGATGTTAGCCGAGGGATGTGCAGACAGGATGTGGTCTATTTTCTCAGATATGCTCTGAAAGATAGTAACTCCGCTGTTGTGGCGCCGATAGAGTGCAAATATAAATGCAGTGGTGTTAGCAAGCGCAACCCCGAAGCATATATAGGGTAAATTAGGATCTTCTCTAGAGATATCCCTGCCACACGGGAAGCCATCCTTAATGTAGGCACATATTTCATGCCATTGGCGATCTTGGGAGTCAGATTTAGCTGTTAAGTTAGAGTATCCGTTAATTATGAACTCATCTAGGGAAGTGGTCGGCCCTATTCCAGTTTCACTTAGAAATAATATGTCCGGTTTCGTCTCCTGTAATTGGGTTTCAACCTCTGGAAGGTTGGAACGTAGACCCAGAAGGAGACCTGGTAGTAGGGGTCTACGTTGGAAGATGGGGTTCTAGGTTTATTGGAGTTTTTATTCTGGAGATATTTCATGTTGAGGTTTTGGGATTTGTGGAACAGGTCGGCATACTTGGTTAGAGCAGTACAGAAAGGGAAAGTAAGAGAGAAAAAGACGGGAATTTTTTTTTGTAGCACACGAAAAGGTAAAGCCGTAACAATTACCCACTAGTATGGCATCGAGAGGCCCCACTGCATGGTCCAGATCACCTCACCAAATGGCAACACAGCAGTCCAAGTACTTTGCGCCTGCTGATAGGACAGCCTCCTTAGTGGTTAATCCAAGGTTCGGGTCCCTGACTATCAGGCGGATAACGTCAGCCCAGGCAAACCGTTTACCTCCAGTACCCTTACGAGTGACATGGCCACAAGGATAGACATAGAGACATAAAAATTTCCGACATCTCAGACTACTGTTCACCAAGTACTACCGACCTTTAAGCAGCTTTTTCTTCACCCTTTGTCAGAAAAATCACTCATTGAATGAGGACTGAGGGACAAAAAAGGAGAAGCGAGAGTTACTGGAGCTGCCGATAACACATCCACTGTATTATCTACTCTCCATTAAAAAAAAAGGGGAGGAGGGGAATGGGTACAAGTGGCTTATTTATATCTTAGTAGTAATTCCGGTGCTAAGTTATCAATTCAGGACACTTTTAATGATAATCCCCCCTCCCATATTAATGGGTGGAAGTTTATCGTTATCTATCGAGTTTGAATCATTGGAACTTCACCTTATAATTAATTAAAATCCAAGAATTAACTTTTATAAATTGTTAAAGTCGGCTTAATATTAATTTACATTCGAGTTTAGAAAATTATTCAAGGTTTTAATTTAGGAGGCTCCTTTTCATAGGGAACTTTTTCTTTGCTAATGTCACTGTATTATATTTTGAATATAATTGAAAATAAGACTAACTATATTAGTTGGTTATATTGGCTAGCCAGGAAGCAAGCATTTTCGATATAGGCAAGCTTGCAGTAATATTATATATTAAGTATGTTACTTAAATGAAGTCCTAAGTTTATCTACTCTAATAGAGAAAAATAATTCCCGGCATTTTTTTATCGTTAGTTTACTTTGTAGCATGGGGAGTGACGATTAAGACAGGAAAATCGTGACAAATACATAAATAAAACAAGAAAAACAAGTTTAAACAAGGGAACATGAAAAACATTTAGAATGAATTTTAAAAATACTTAACGTGTTTGCCATAATCGTCCGGCGTCTTTTTGCCGACTGGCAGCTGGCATGTTGTCGTGTCTTTCTAGAGAAGATTTCTATTTCCGGATAACTTGTGGGCGAGTGCCTATCTATTTATAGAATAAAAGTCGTTACGTTCAGATGTGTAAATATTTAATTTACATTTTTTTTCTTTAAAAATGTCCTAACTTTTTATTTATTATTAAAGTCCTAAGTTTATCTACTGTAATAGAGAAAAATAATTCCCGGCAATTTTTTTTTTATCGTTAGTTTACTTTGTAGCATGGGGGGGGGTGACGAATAAGACAGGAAAATAGAGACAAATACATAAATAAAACAAGAAAAACAAGTTTAAACAAGGGAACATGAAAAACATTTAGGATGAATTTAAAAAATACTTAACGTGTTTGCCATAATCGTCCGGCGTCTTTTTGCCAACTGACAGCGGGCATGTCGTCGTGTCTTTCTAGAGCGTAAGAAGATTTCTATTTCCGGATAACTTGTGGGCGAGTGCCTATCTATTTATAGAATAAAAGTCGTTACATTCAGATGTGTAAATATTTAATTTACATTTTTTTTTCTTTAAAAAAAGTCCTAACTTTTTTTTATTTATTAAAGTCCTAAGTTTATCTACTCTGATAGAGAAAAATAATCCCAGCATTTTTAAAATGTTTTTTTTTATCGTTAGTTTACTTTGATGCATGCGGGGTGAGGAATAAGACAGGAAAATAGAGACAAATACATAAATAAAACAAGAAAAACAAGTTTAAACAAGGTAACATGAAAAATATTTAGGATGAATTTTAAAAATACTTAACGTGTTTACTTATAAATGTATAGTGCAATATGTTCATAATATGAATATTATGCGTGTGTAAGTAATATACGTATGTGAGTATTTGACAACATACAATTGTTTATGTATCACATGTTGAGACGGTGTATGCGCATATGTACACACACGTATGACGGTTTACAGCCAAAAACGCATTGAGTGATGGGGTGAAGCTGTAAAAACTGATGTCGCCGGGGGTGAAAAGGTAAAGTAATTAACCCTCCCCTACAGCTGTCGGGAACAGGTCAATATATATACAAGCAGGAAAGCACAAGTCAGTCAGTCAAAAAGCGACAATTCGATTAGCCACTGCTGAATCAACCCTCTCCCGCTCCCCACTCCGTCTACTGCTTGGAAGCCTGCATCCGGGACAAGAAATAAAATAATTTTATATTTTTCTAACAAACAAATTTGTGTTGCGAGTTTGTTTTTCTTGTCCGACGAGAAATTATTATTGTTCACTCGGCTACATCACATATGTGTGTTGATTTACCTTATTCTGCATGTTTTCGTCCGCCTGACATTTGCTAGATATTTACGAGATGAAGAAGACTCGTACGTGAGTCATTGATGTGTTCATTTTCGCCTCCCTCAGCCAAAGTTCCGAGGGGATGTGTTGCGATTATGTCTTGGTGTCTTCTATGTCGGATTTAATTTTTCTCCATCCAATTTCTGTCTGTTTGTTTTAGAAGAGTTTTTAAGTTCCTGTCAGATTATTATTTTGACTATGACGTTTTGGAGTTTGAAACGATTTTCACTGGTTGAAAATACTTTGAATTAACATGTTCCAGTGAAAACTTACTTGCTTTGGGGGTGGGTGGCGAGGAAAGCGAATTCCAACGAAGAGAAAATAAAGTGTAGCAATTAGAACCATTCGCTTTTTAGCGTTCGTAGGAATAACTTCGCAATTAGATCGCCACAATTATTTTTGAATATATGTTTTTTTTTATTAAGGTTTATGCCACCAATAGTAATGCTTGCCTGTTTATTATTGTTTTATTAAATATTGTTTTAGTTCCTATGCGTTACAAGAGATTTGGTAAACCAAAATAAATTGTTTATAACTAATTTCCCAACTGTATTTACTTTACATTAATTAATGTCGCCAATAGTAAAGTGGATTTTGCCAGCTATGGGCAAATAGCTCCACTTTCCTGTAGATACTACGGTAAAGGCAAAGGTTAAGGGAATAAACACTGACAAAATATCCGATGGGCAGATGGTGAAGCACTGCAACACCTTTCCAGCAACTCCTTTCCAGCTGCACTGACTCTGACTGTATTCGCTTTTTCATCAGACTTTGCCTGCAACGCCGAGAGAAAAACCATGGTAACTGGCCAAACCTTGGCATCGATATCAGCCGCACAGGCCTACATTCGGAGAGGCAACTCCAGCTTCGATTTTATAACCACAGCAGACACTGCAATGCACGAGGCAAAATGCAGAACACCATTGTCTCATTAGACAGAAGGTTGCCATCAGTTCAGTTTAAGTAAAAAAATAATTATATATATATATATATATATATATATATATATATATATAAAGTCACGTTTTAAAGTAAATCTTATATATTAGGGAACCTACGTCAATTGCGATAAAGTTAACTAGTGTGAATTTTGGCAAGAGTTCCATTTAGTGCATGGACCAAACTAAAAAAAAAACAACCTGCCTCCTCCCTTGAGGCTTGCGTTTACGAATATCCGCGAGCTTAGAACCAACTTAGATGATGTTGAATCATTTCTCCTTGTAAACACCCCAGATATCTTAGCATTAAGTGAAATAAACCATTCACTCCTCCATTCCATCTAACCACTTTAACATGTCTAGTTATCTCCCACTCTGCCGTAAGGACTCGGGCAGACATATGCATGGCCTTGGAGACTATATTCATAACCCCCCCCCTGACTAGAGAAATAAAACTAGAATCAGACGACCAGGCTTTTATGTGCTTCAGACTAAATATGCAACATAATATTAGCTACTTGTATTTTCTCTACCGCTCTCCCTCAACCCAGGACTGTACAAACAAAGTCTGCTTTGTATAAGCAAAGTCTCTGAAAGCATAGATATAGCACTCTCCCTCGATACTAGCGCACAAGTACATGTATTTGGTGACTTCAATGTCCACCACAGTAACTGGCTAGGATTCTCTACTTACACAGACGTAGCTGGTAGCACAACATATAGCTTCTCTATATCCCATTCCCTATCTCAGACGGTTACATTTCCGACACATTTCCCAGACCAGCAAGATCAACATGCCTCACTTCTAGATCTTTTTCTGACCACAGTTCCCGATGATTGTACAACAAATGCCCACAGCCCACTCGGGAATGCTGATCACGCTGTGATAATGGTAGAAATAACTCTAAATTCTCGCCCTAAAACTGAAGATCCACTACTCAAAACAACGAGGTATTACAAAAAGGCTGGCTGGGAAGCCCTCAAGGAACTCATCAGAGATGCCCCATGGCAAAATATTTTTTCTCTTCCAGCGGAACAGTGTGCAAATGAGACCATTGAATGGTTCAAAACTGCAATTGAAGCACACGTTCCCGCACGGAAATTCTATAGCAAGCCCCACTCTCCCTAATGGTTTACTTCTGCTTGTGCAGCTGCCATTTGTCAAAGGCAGTATGCGTTCCGCAGATTCAACCGAAATAAGTCCAGCTCAAATAAACAGAAGTATATAGAAGCTAGAAAGAATTGTAAAAGAGTGAGAGCGACAGCTAAGACAGATTACTCTGAAACCACCAGAAAACGCATCGAAGCGCAGAAATTAGGAACCCGTAATTTTTGGAAAAGCTACAACAGTGTAGTAAATAATGGGCAGTCAACTATTTCCCCACTAGCAAACAATCATGAGGTTGCTTGCACGGCAACTGGCAAGGCTAATCTGCTTGCCAGTCGGTTTGCCTCAAACTCCACACTGAACCCGGCACACCACTCCCCCCCTGACTTTCCTTTGCGGACAGATGCCGCACTAGACGATTTGAAAATCACCCCCTCTCAGGTACATGCTATTATAAAAAACCTAGACACCTCAAAAGCATGTGGACCTGATCTCATCCCGGCTGTGCTATTAAAAAAATGCTCTGCCGAGGTTGCTCCAGTTCTGTCCAAACTTTACAATAAATGCCTTAACGAATCTTGCTTTCCCGACTGCTGGAAAACCGCTTTTGTGGTACCAGTCTTCAAGAATTCTGGTGAAAGAACTGACCCACTAAATTATCGCCCCATTAGCCTCCTCCCACTTTTCGCCAAAATATTTGAGTCCTTAGTTAATCAAGCCCTAATCTAACACCTAACTGCTGCTAAACTCCTGACTGACAAACAAAATGGATTCAGGCAAGCCCGTTCAACAGCAGATATCTTAACTGTAGAATCTGAACGTATATTCCGTTCATTGGACAAAACAGGGGAGGGTAGAGCAGTAGCCATGGATATATCTAAGGCTTTTTACAGGGTATGGCACGATGGTCTTCTAAGGAAAATTAGATCATATGCAATCACTGGAAGAATTCCTAATGTAATTAAATCCTTCTTAAGTAAGAGAAAAATCCAAGTTGTCCTCGACGGTCGTACGTCTAAACAATATGACATAAATGCGGGAGTACCTCAAGGGTCTATCCTTGGACCTCTGTTATTCCTGATATTCATAAATGACCTCCCTGATAAAATTGTTTCAGAGATGGGTATATTTACCGATGACACCACTCTCTATAACAGATATGATGGGAAAACAAATGAACACATATCCAAGGAAATGGCAGAAACACTAGAGGATGATCTCCAATCTGTAGTGGAATGGAGACAAAAATGGACGGTCACATTCAATGTTGCTAAGACTAAGCTTGTTTCCTTCAATAACTACAAGAAACCTTCTCTACCACCAATAGCAATGGCCAAGAACACATTGCCTAAAAGTACTTCTTTTAAACTCCTCGGCCTAACGTTTACAGGGAATATGAACTGTAATAGATACATTGAGAGCATTGCCAAGGCTGCTGCAAGGAAGGTTGGCTCCCTCTACCGTGCTAGAAAACTACTTACGCCTGAAAGTATCCTGTACCTCTATAAGGCCAACATTCGCCCATGTATGGAGTACTGTTGTCACATCTGGGCTGGTGCATCTGCTTCTTGTCTCTCGCTCCTGGACAGGGTTCAAAAGAGAGTCACCAACCTGATAGGTCCTGAACTGTCATCTAGGCTTCAGCCTCTGTCCCATCGACGAGATATTGCATCCCTTTGTCTGTTCTACAAATACTTCAATGGTGAATGCTCTGACGAACTGCAAACACTTGTACCACCTCGACGTAACTACCCCCGACAAACCCGACAAGCCACTAAGTCTCACCCCTTTACAGTAGAAATCCCTAGGTGCAAGAGGGCCTTTTACTCCAATAGTTTTTTCCCCAGAACTGCAGGTCTTTGGAACTCCCTTCCGGGATACTGCTTTCCAAACTGCACTGATATGCAGAAGTTCAAGTGTAATGTTAACAAACATCTTTCTACTCATCTGCCTTCATAGTGTCCCTGCAAATAATGTCCCTGGTAGTAGTCCCCTGCTTCAAAGTGGCACTGTGCCTTGTTTGGGGTGAAAATTTGAATAAAAAAAATGTCATGATAGCCTTAATCTGCATAGAGAATCGTTCCCATAGACGGGTGACGTAAAGTTGAAGTAGGGTACAGAGGTCAAGCGCCGTAAACAAAATACGGTGAAGAATGATGTCATGTTCTCGAGCGGAGAGAAAACTAAGCCGTGCAAATGATACATCGCCAATAATGTACAATATTCTAAGCGGAATGTTACCTGAAGTCTCTGTATGCGCGCGTCACTCATTGCTGTAAGATAAAAAGTTAAAAAGGAATAATAAGCTGGGAGAACGTTGATCTCTCCCCCCTCTCGCCCTCTCGCTCTCTCTCACTTGTGTCAATACCTTCAAATAAAACTACGAAAATTCTCAGTGAAGCTTTCCTTATATTGCTTTTTTCATGACAAGGATCTTATTTCTATAGCAATTAGTGACGAAACGGCAACAATGTGAAGAAGCGACTATAACACAAGTGAAAAAAGAGACCATGTATAAGCACCTCGCACATATGCATAAAAACATTACTTGTTTTGTTATTGTAAAGTTCAAAAACAATGATACTCTCCAAAATCATTTTACTGTTGTCTCCTCTTTTTCTCCCCTTTACGTAATTCTTATAAATTTGCAAGCCACTCCGCGTTGACTGCTCGTAAAATACGTTTAAATATGATATTTTAATTTACAGTGGCACCTGGTTGTCGCTCGTGGAGATTTTCTTGCCTTGGTAGTCGAACGAAATTTCGGAGTTCGAACCGCCGGCTTTGAATGTAAACAAGCAGCGGTGTTTCTCAATGACGGTCTGAATTATTTTTAGCACATCCGTGTGGCACCAGAACTACAAAATTCGATTGGTCGGCCTCTTTTTTGCGAGGGATGACAAAGGACCATAGGGTGTCCAAAAAGTTAAAAAAAAAAAGGTTAGTAGACTTCAATTCGATGAACGAAGCAGACGTGAAGACAGTAATTAAAACTTTGTTGTTCAAATAATCGGTTTAGCGTCGTGTAAAGACTTTAGAAACAAAAAAAGAAATGGGCATTCTTTTTCCTATTGGATAAAAAGAAAGAAAAGAGAAATAAAAGCAATAAAGCAAGTGCAAAATGGAAAACTGTGCGAACGACGATCGAATTTAAAAGGGAACTCATAGAGAAATTTGAAAGAGGAATACGTGTGCCAACGCTTGTAAGGAAATATGAAATGGCAGTGCCATTAAATGTATGAAATCCTCAAAGTTTCTAGATAAAAAGAGACTTTTAAACTCTGGAAACAATTAATGCTATTTCAGTTAATTTAAAGGGAAAAGATCATTTCGGGCGTCGAACATTTCGGTGTTCAAACAAACATGTGGAACGGATTATGGCTGAGTACGGAGGCACCATTGTATACAGATTTCGTATTTATTATTACAGAGCACATTTGCTATTGATTATTATATTGTACCCAATGTATAGCAGTGATTTTAAAAGTTGCAAAAAATGATTTGTGTGCCATAAGCTTGAATAAAAACCAAAACATCTTGAGAGTATTTATTTGAGTCGCCTGTTGCCTACCAAGTTCCAATTTTTAATTTTAACCCCTTGACAGCTATTTTTACCGGATAAAAACCAAATCGAATTTGTTCCACAGACCAGAACCCCCTATAAATCAAGTTTCAACAGAAATCGACAGAGTAGTTTGATAGAGACGGTTCCGCACGCGCACACACACAGAGACAAGGTCATCTATATATCTATCCATCTATCTTCATCTCTCTCTCTCTCTCTCTCTCTCTCTCTCTCTCTTTCTCTCTCTCTAATCGAAGAAGAGAGAAGGATCTTCCAGGGTGATACTCTTTCTCCTCTGCTTTTTGTCATCAGCTTGATCCCGTTGACATTTCTTTTACGGAATGTAAAAGCAGGATATGAAATCGGAAAAGGACTTACTACAGTCAACCATCTACTATTTATGAATGACCTTAAAGTTTTTGAAAAGAATGAGAATCAACTTGATATCTTGATGAACACGTTCGCATTGTTTAGTAATGGCATAAGGATGGAATTTGACATCTCCAAATGGGCTATTCTTGTGATGAAAAGAGACAAGCTAGTTCAATCAGATGTCCTTACACTTCCAACAACTGGTCTGATAAAGAATGCTGACAGCGAGAGGGACTACAAGTATTTGGGGATACTGGGAGCGGATAAGATTAAAAACATAGAAATGAAAAAAGCAGATCACAGTCGAGTATAACAAAATGTGTCGAAAATTATGGGAACGTAGGCTTACCTCTTAAACGGCCTCGGTGTGCGCTTTGCCGACGCAGCGTCATGATGCTGAAAAGGATCCAAGATGGCGCCCGCGGCCTTATATAAAAATGCAGTCTCGCAGAATCTCGTGTGCTCTTGCGCATATATGCAAATTTGTAGAACTCTGTCTTTTATAAAAACAGGCCACTGGAGCAGATGGGAAACAGACGTGAAAACGAGTCTACAGAAAATACCGACGGACGACGCCGCTGCAGTGAGCTGAGGTTTTGTGTACTTTTTTTGTCTTTGCAACAGCACAAAAGACTAAGGATTATTCTTAAATCACATCTTCACAATCACAATAGAATATATACCATCAACGCCAGAGCAGTAGCTATCATTCGATATACTGGTGGTTTACTTGACTCCAATATAGATAAATTGAAATGTTTGGACACTAGATATGTAAAATGCTTACAATTTATGAGGCCTTCGCAATCGATGTAGATTGATTATATCTACATAGAAAGGAAAGTGGTTGAGGCTTACTTAGTGTTGAAAATGTTGTAAATATAAAAGAAGAAAAGCTAACCATATATATATATATATATATAATATAATACATATAACATTTATGATATATATAATATATATAATATTTATAATATATATAATACATATAATATTTCTGAAAACAATGAAATTCTTCTACATTAAGTGAGAAGAGAAAAGATAATAAGACCTGGGGTGAAGAAGAGTCAGAGATTACAAGAGAGAGGGAAATTATTTGGAATGAAACTACATAGTGGATTCGTTAAGAATTTAGAGATAACGACAGCTGGAATTGGTTGGTCAGGGGAGATCTTCAAAGATGTACTGAGAGCACATTAATGGCAGCCCAGGAACAAACCACTCACACTAAGTCCATCAAACACTCCATCGACAAATCTGCAAACCGATGTGCAGAATGTGTAATGAAAGAGAAGAAACATTAGTGCATATTGTATCAGAATGCGTTATGCTAGTTCAACATCAATATAAAAAATAGCGACACAACAAAGCCGCTCAGGTCCTACACTGGAATACATGCAAACTCTGCAGATTAGACCACAATGAGAAGTGGTATGAGCATAAACCAGAAGTGGTTCAGGAAAACGACAATATCAATCTTCTTTGGGATATGCGCACATAGACTGATAAGGTCCTTGAACACTCCAGACCGGATATAATTTTACTAAATAAAAACAAGAGACCTCGCCCAATCATTGACGTATCCTGACCTTTCGATACCAGAGTACAAGAGAAAAAAAGAAAACAGAAAAAAATACCAAGATCTGAAATAGGAATTAGAATCTGGTAATGTAAAAAAAAAAAACAAGGTGATTCTCATTGTAATTGGAAAGCTTGGGACCATAAGAAAAAGTCACCAGAAATGGCTTAATCAGATTGACAAGACAATTTCTTTTCGAATTTTGCAAAAGGCTTGCCTGTTAGAAACGGCGATAGTGTTCAAGTACAGCTTGAATATCGAAAGTCAAACGAATTGACCTGATGTTCAAGAAAAAAAAAATTCAACTAAAAGCATTCAAAGATGCAGACTACTATGGAATAATAATAATAATAATAATAATAATAATAATAATAATAATAATAATAATAACAACAACAACAATAATAATAATAATAATAATAATAATAATAATAATAATAATAATAATAATAATAAGAATAACAACAATAATCGTTGCTTCCATCTCAACAGAAGACAGGCAACATATTTTCGTTTCCTGGATAGTAAGTCATGATGATGTCTACCATATTAAGGTCTAAAGTCGCCCAGGAAAAACATTCAAACTATATAAAGATGCAATATTTTCGTTTTTTTTTCTTTACATTGTTTACTGCATTTTGCTATTTTTTAATTATTTCATTGATTCATCGAAATAAATCCAGATAAGAAATGAAACAATGATACTATCGGTGCCCCCATAAAAGTTTTAGGAAATTTAAAAAAAATTACGAGAAAAAAAAGAAATGAGTTTATCAACAGAGTGTATTGGACATTGTTCACTAATGCATACAAGAGGAAGTTAAAATAGGATTGTTAATCAAGGTGTGGGAGTAAACGACAACAAAGAACTGAACAATAAAGGTCAATATGTTTAGAGTTAGTTTACGGCCAGTAATAGGAGTGGAAATACGTTTCACGACACTTTACAACAGTTTACGAACAGTCTAGGTTTTCTGACGAGGACTGTTTTTGAGTTAGGGACAGTAGACTGTCGGACTAAGCTTGTGGCTCGGAGCAGATCGAGATGAGCAGACATCAACTGATGAACTCAACCTCGGCCAAAGACTATGTAGGTGTGTGCCTTAGCGTGTAGAAGGCCAATGGTGTCACACAGACACTCATAAACACACACACACACACACACACACACACACACACACACACACACACACACACACACACACACGCAGAGTGCAACTGATATTTGCAGAATGTCTCAGAACTTGTGATTCTTTGTTTTATTTTATTTATTTTTTTTTACTTGTGAACTGATGCAGCCTCCTCGGCAGTTGCCAATGTGAACGACGACTACACGGCCCAAAGAGAAGACGAAGAAGAAAACAATGTTAAGATCGGCGATCGTTGTCGAGTGGGGGAACACACTAGGTGTAAGGAGATAAAACTGCCACTTCAAGGTTAAAATCTTGTCAACGATAAATGTTATTTCAACCAAGAAAACAGAAAGAAACATCGCTTGTGGAATGTGAGGACTAATGGACAAAATAAGGAAACTGAGAGTGACGACGTTGTCGGAAATAAACCAAAATTCCAATCTTTGCCAATAAAATCGACTGATTGACTAAAAGTATTTCATTAGAAGTTTTTTTTTTAAAGTGTTTTTTATTTACAAAAACATAGCTGGCAGCCCAGCGCTGCCCAGTTGTATGATAGGCTTAAACATGATATTTTAATATATGCATATTGCGCATGTATTGTTATAGAATCAACTTATTATTGATTGTAATATATTACAAAGAATAGTTTGCAAGGTGGACTAATTCACACACACACACACAAAAAAAATGATAATGATAACGTCGTTCATCAAATCCCGTCTGTTTTTGTTTACAATATTAAGTCAACTGATAGTTGGGTTTGACGGTTTTAAAAATAGTCTTTCTTCTCTTATAGATAAAAAGAAGAATTTTTACAAGGGAGTTATTGTCACACCAACCAAGGTTACACCAGTGTAATATAAAATAGTTCTTTGTAAAAATTCTTGTTTTTTTTATAAGAAATACTATTTTTAGATCTGATTTTTTTTCGATTTTCGATACTTATTGAGTGAATTTGTGTACAAAACATATCTAAGAACACTGCCAGACATATAAATTATCAGTGAAATTTGCAACAGATAGGTTCAGCCGTTTCGGAACATAGGAGGAACTTACACATACACACATACACACACATACACGCACATAAACACACACATATACACATACACACATACACGCACACACATACGCTTTATCGTTATTTTCATGGCAAGTGCTCGACTGAACTTCAATCTATGTCCCTCCCTCGACAAACTTTCACAAGAAATACTCGTCTAGCTGAAAACACTATCAATAATTCTCCCCACTCGTTATCTGTGCCTAAACCTAAACCATGGCCGCTGGAAAAACGCTGGGATCTTTCTATCGATTCAGTAGATATCTCACTGCTGATGCAATTCTCTATCTATATAAGAGCCAAATATGTCCAAGGATGGAATACTGTTGCCACATCTGGGCAGGAGCTGCTAGAAAGGACTTGTCCTGCCTTGATACAGTTCAAAATAGACTTCGTAGTCTCGTAGGAGATGTCCTTTTCTCTTCCCTGCAACCTCTATCTCACAGAAGAGATGTTGCGAGTTTGTCTCTGATGTATCGTTATTTTCATGGAAAGTGTTCGACTGAGCTTCAGTCTATGGTCCCCCCTCGCCAAACTTTCACAAGAAACACTCGTCTAGCTGAAAACACTATCAATAATTCCTCCACTCTTTATCTGTGCATAAACCTAAACGTAGATTCCATGAACAAAGCTTCTTTCTTAGAACTGCACACCTGTGGAACTGTCTTCCGTTTTCCTGCTTTCCAGCTGACTACAATCTGATTGTCTTCAAGTCCAACGTAAACAAGTTTTTGATGAGCCGTTCAATTTTAGTTAAAACATTTACCAAATTTCCATTAGTAACGATTACTATATTGTCCAATTGACTACTGTACACTCTTAACTCTTATCCTCGAGTGGTCTCTGGGCCTTGATAAGTGGTGATGCCTATATAAAAACAAAACTAAACAACACTGAAGATGAGAACAGTAATCCAAATAATGCAAATATTACGAATTATCAATCCTTATCTAAAAAAACCCCAGAGAAACATAAAGTAGTAGTTGTTTTCCATTCACTTCGCAGCCAACTTCACACATAAACATCGACTCGTCTTGCTGTTTGTATAAGCAGTTAAGTAAACCGTACAGTACAGTAAGAGAAAAGATAATTACGTAAGTCACGTGGCATGAGCGGTGCCGGTAAGTTACGTCTGGGAAAATTTACGCTTATAATGGAATGTCTATCTCTAATATTATATTAAAGTCATTTTGTGTTTGTGTGTATTTATGTGTGTTAGTGTGTGTGTGTATTTGTGTGTGTGTGTATTTGTGTGTGTTTGTGTGTGTGTGTGTTTGTGTGTGTTTGTGTGTGCGTGTTTGTGTGTGTATTTGTGTGTTCGTGTTTGTATGTGTGTGTTTGTGTGTTTGTGTGTTTGTGTGTGTGTGTCTGTGTTTGTGTGTGTGCGTTTGTGTTCCTCCCTTATAGGTTCCGAAATGACTGAACCTATCGTTTACAAATTTCACACAAAGGTAATTTATATGTCTGGTGGTGTTCTTAGACATGTTTTGTACATAAATTCATGCGATAAATATCGAAAATCGAAAAAATCCGATCTTAAAAATAGTCTTTCTTCTCTTATAGATAAAAAGAATTTTTACATGATAATATTGTACATTACACCGGCGTAATCTTGGTTGGTGTAACGTAAAATATTCCCTTGTAAAAATTCTTCATTTTTATCTATAAGAGAAGTAAGACTATTCTTAAAACCATCAAGCCCAAATATCAGCTGACGTGATATTGTAAACAAACACAGACGGAATTTAATGAACGATATTATTATTATTGTTAATTTTTTTTTGTTTGCGAATTAATCCAGTGTTATCTATTTATTATAATTTTAACATTATTTACCATCAACTGGTCCTCTTATGTTAGGCTTGAAACCGACGGTACCAATGTTTTTCTGACCTTCTGTATAGTTTTATATATAGTTTTTTGCTTAAATTCCATTAAAAACATCATTTTTCAGAACAGAAATTTATTGTTTTAATAAAGAATAGAGTTCAGATTTTTTTCCTTAACCCATGGATTTTCGATGTAGGCTCATCTCCTCAGAGGAAAAGTCATTAGCAAATATAAGATCTAATTCGAAATAATATTTTATTTAGCACATAGAAAGAAAAATATATTTAAAAATTAATTACATCTTTTTTGATAAAGAAAATAGATGAAACAAGAGTAGATACAATGATAGGATATAAATTTATGGTATTCGGGTGTCGAGATAATCCTTGTATAGTGTGGTATACTGCGGTCAGAGTCTGAGTTTTTTTTTTTTTTTTTTTAAATAAATCCACATTGTAGGTAGATTCCAATTTATCGTAAGGTATTTTTAGTCCTTTGTGATAATACTTTGAGTTTGGAAGTCCGGAGTATTATCCTCCTAATTTTCAGTTGGTACAATCCCTGTATGAAGTGTTCGTTGGAAGCTATTTTTCTTTTGTAGATTAAAATTATATATAAAAACCTCTGTAATATTTTTGATAAAAACTCATGATAGCTGGAGATTTTTCAAATCAGATATTTTAAGGGTGGACTTGAAATATGGATACAATAAGATAATATAAAAAATTTCGTAAAATTATAAAATCTGTCATATAAATTATATTTTGAGCATTTTTTCTCGTGTCCTTAGTTTACGTGATGTGAAGAGAAATATATTTTCTTATCTACAACCCTAAAAAGATGTAATTAATTTTTAAATAATTTTTCTTCTATGTGCTAAATGAAAATATTAGTACGAATTAGATTTAATATTTGTTAATGATTTTCCTCTGAGAAGATAAGCCTACATCGAAAATCCATGGATTAAGGAACAAAAATCTGAACTGTATTTCCGTTCTGAAAAATGATGTTTTACTGAATAAAGTTTAAATAAAACTCTTACTCTCTCTCTCTCTCTCTCTCTCTCTCTCTATATATATATATATATATATATATATATATATATATATATATATATATATATATATATATATTTTAATTCAATTTTCACCCCAAACAAGGCACAGTGCCACTTTGAATCAGGGGGCTACTATTAGGGACTTAATTAGCGGGGTCATTATGAAGGGAGAAGAGTAGAAAGATGTTTGTTAACATTACACTTGAACTTCTGCATATCATTGCAGTTGGGAAAGCAGAATCCCGGAAGGGAGTTCCAAAGACCCGCAGTTCTGGGGAAGAAACTATTGGAGTAAAAGGCCCTCTTGCACCTAGGGATTTCTACTGTAAAGGGATGAGACTTAGTAGCTTGTCGGGTTTGTCGGGGGTAGTTACGTCGGGGAGGTACACGTGTTTGCAGTTCGTCAGAGCATTCACCATTAAAGTATTTGTAGAACAGGCAGAGGGATGCAATATCTCGTCGATGGGACAGAGGTTGAAGCCTAGATGACAGTTCAGAACCTATCAGGTTGGCGACTCTCTTTTGAACCCTGTCCAGGAGCGAGAGACAAGCAGCAGATGCACCAGCCCAGATGTGACAACAGTACTCCATACATGGGCGAATGGTTGCCTTATAGAGGTATAGGATACTGTCAGGCGTAAGTAGCTTTCTAGCACGGTAGAGGGAGTGAACCTTCCTTGCAGCAGCCTTGGCAATGCTCTCAATGTATCTATTACAGTTCATATTCCCTGTAAACGTTAGGGCGAGGAGTTTAAAAGAAGTACTTTTAGGCAATGTGTTCTTGGCCATTGCTATTGGTGGTAGAGAAGGTTTCTTGTAGTTATTGAAGGAAACAAGCTTAGTCTTAGCAGCACTGAATGTGACCAACCATTTTTGTCTCCATTCCACTATGGATTGGAGGTCATCCTCTAGTGCTTCTGCCATTTCCTCGGATATGTGTTCATTTGTTTTCCCCTCATATTTGTTATAGAGAGTGGTGTCATCGGCAAATATACCCATCTCTGAAACAATTTTATCAGGGAGGTCGTTTATGAATATCAGGAATAATAGAGGTCCAAGGATAGACCCCTGAGGTACTCCCGCATTTATGTCATATTGTTTGGATGTACGATCGTCGAGGACAACTTTGATTTTTCTATTACTTAAGAAGGATTTAATTACATTATGAATTCTTCCAGTGATTCCATATGATCTAATTTTCCTTAGAAGACCATCGTGCCATACCCTTTCAAAAGCCTTAGATATATCAAGGGCCACCGCTATACTCTCCCCTGTTTTATCCAATGAACGGTATATACGTTCAGAAACTACAGTTAAGATATCTGCTGTTGAACGGGCTTGCCTGAATCCATATTGTTTGTCAGTTAGGAGTTTAGCAGCTGTTAGGTGCTGGACTAGGGATTGATTTACGTATATATATATATATATATATATATATATATATATATATACGTAAATTGAATAAAATCACAACCTACATGAATAGGAATTCACTTTTTTTTGGCGTTAAGCTCTTACAGCTGTTTCGTGAAAGAATGGACAATTACCTCTAGTCCATAGAACTGTAAATCTTCCACCCAGTCACAACTCAGAGACGCTTACAACTATTCCCAACAAGTTCGACAATCCGTTGTAAACACGTTTATTTTATATATATATATATATATATATATATATATATATATATATATATATATATATATATATATAAAACTCAACTGATCTTGTAACGATGTATGTAACCCACTTTCCGGTTTACGACATCCGGTTGCACATGCGCGCATGACCGGTGCACTAAAATATTAACGTTATTATTTCGAAATTATTATTTAACATGGGAAGAGTGGGGTTTAAATAACTTAAACTTAATACAGAAATGAGCGAAGTAAAAAAACAAGCAGACAGTATTAGCAATTGTTTATTTGGATAATTTAAACGCGAAAAAAAAGCAACAAAAAACAAAACAAAAGAACAATTAGGACGCTGAAATGATAACGTTATTATTAGGAAATTATTATTTAACATGGGAAGAGTGGGGTTTAAAATAACTTAAACGTAATACAGAAATGAACAATGTAAAAAAATGCAGATATATCAAAATTTGAATTTAACTATAATAAGTATTATGATATCTGTTCAGTGCACATTTAGCTATAAGTATGGCCAACCACTTATAATTCAGTAACTGTAATTTTTTTTTTCTCAAAAATAATCAATTATAATAAACAGAACGACTCATAGAAATCTATCTATATTCTTTTTTTATTTTAATTTCATGTTTCTGTTGTGTAAAAAAAAACATAACTATTTTCTTTAGGTCACAAGTGTCACGCTCATTCCATAGCTAATATAACATACTGACCCAACAGGTCACTGGTAGTCTAATATATATATATATATATATATATATATATATATATATATATATATATATAACTGTACAGAAGGTCAGAAAAACATTGGTACCGTCGGTTTAAAGCGTAACAGAAGGGAGACCAGTTAATTGTAAATGATGTTAGGCTCTCGTAAGCCATATTGACTTTAAACAAAAAACTATAACTTCCATTTGCTCTATCTAGTATATTGAGCTATTCTCTTATGGGCTGGGATTGTCTTATATAATATTACCTCCAAAAAATATTCCGTAAGATACGATTAATTATGTTCCTATTCATCTCAAGATTCCGATATATATATATATATATATATATATATATATATATATATATATATATATATATATATATATTGGATTTTACTTGTACAAATGGAAATTCTTTTAACTTTCTTGAAGTTTTACATTTGGATTTTACCGTCACTGGATTTTTTATCTTCCACCAGACTATCCATTCATGTGTAATCACCTTTTTCTTTACCATATTCCCTCTGTTTAACTTATTTTGTTTTCAAGTAAGATCTTTGACTTGTTATTTCATCAAATACTTCTGCATGCAAAATCCGATCCCGCATTTTGCTAATTCCTACCCTCTGATGAGAAGGAAAGTATTTCTTCGAAACTCTGCGGATTAAGGCCTATCCATTTATCTAGTGTTTCCTTTTCAGATTAAATATGTTTTTAACTCATTTCGAAGTGTTTTTTAACATATTTTATTAACTGTTTGCTCATATATATATATATATATATATATATATATATATATATATATATATATATACACATATATATATATATACATATATATTTGTGTGTGTGTGTGTGTGTGTGTGTGCAACAAAGTGCATTCTGGTATGTATGCATAGCAATATTTATATCAACAATAGGAATCCGTGCTGCAACTTTTGTTAGTTTCTTCTTGACAGATGTTATTAGTTTTATGAGCGAAAGACACACATATCGAAGCGTCTCATTTTGCAACGCATAATGACATGGCGGCTTTACTCTTCTTAAGCTTAATCAATTCTATGAGAAATTTCTGGCACAACAAATTGTGAAAAAGATCAGCTTACAACCTTGTTAATGTAAGAAAATAACGATACACGTTTCTGCACTCGCTATTCATAATAATTAAAAACGTTAAATTTGCTCCCATGATATTTTAATTTTGAAAACTTATTTAGTTTTAAAAATTTGATAATTTCTGATGATTCTATTTTCAATCATCTTGCAACGTATTTTTTTTTTTTTAGATAATTCTATTTTACAATCATTTTTAACTCTTTTTGTTAGATAATTCTATTTTACAATCATTTTTTTTACTATTTTTTAGAATTATATTTTACAATCATTTTTAACTCTTTTTGTTAGATAATTCTATTTTACAATCATTTCAAAACTATTTTTTAGAATTATATTTTACAATCATTTTAACTCTTTTTTTTAGATAATTCTATTTTACAATCATTTTTTTACTATTTTTTTTAGATAATTCTATTTTACAATCATTTTAAAACTATTTTTTAGAATTTTATTTTACAATCATTTTGAACTGTTTGTTTTTAGATAATTCTATTTTACAATCATTTTTTTTACTATTTTTAGATAATTCTATTTTACAATCGTTTCTTTTTACTATTTTTTAGATAATTCTATTTTACAATCATTTTACCATTTATTGGAATTTTATTTTACAATCATTTTTAATTTATTCTTCTTGATAATTCTATTTACCGTCATAGTGTAATCTAGTTTTGTCGACAGTTTTATTTTAGATACGTTTCAGTAATTCAGACACGTTTGTTGATGTAGAAGGTTAATAACTGCCCATTTTATAAAGTATCTTCAATAACTTGGACACATTTTTTAATGTCTGATACGAAGAAGCGTCTATTTTATAAATTTACTTCAATAACCCAGATATTATTTTTTTATGTAGTAAGTTAAGAACTGCCCATTTTATAAAGTATCTTAAATAACTTAGGCATTTTCTTAATGTATGAGATGAAGATTAGTCCATTTTGTAGGATTATTTACGACGAAAAAGGGTCAGTCTTAGCTCGAATATGAAAAATACAGACTCTTTTTCTACATTTTGAACCAGTTTTATTGATATAATGTTCTGCGAATAAACAGCAAAAAACTATGAGCGTTTTTTTTTTTTTAACAAAATGAAAATAAATACGATACCACGTGAGGTCGGGGTGGCATGCTCATATCTACTCAAGTTATGACAACCGATCGTTTGCCGGGGAGCCGGGGAGTGTTACTTGGTTGGCGACATCCTGGGAATAGCAACCAGCTTCCCGGCGGAATAAAAGATCAAACAATAGATACATGGACGATAGAAACATCAACGGGCCGAGACGGCGTCGGCTATAACCGCCTGGCATTTGTCTCTTCTTGAGTTTTCTTTGCGTCATTACGGGCAGCATTTCCATCCCCGGCAGTAAATGGCAGGAAGCGTTTTCCTGAAATGAATGCTGTTGCTCCAGATAGAACGCTTGTGTAAATAACGAACAAAGGCATTTTTATAAAAATGTAATTATTTTATTTCACACTGAAGAAGCAAATTCAGTTAAGACATGTTGAGATCCGACGTTCGCAGCCAAATTTATGTGCGTCCGTCGCGCACAAGATCCAAGCTTGTTTGTTTAAAACAATATCATTATAATTCAATTCTCCTATCTTTCTTCATAGAAAGAGGGAGAAAGAGAGTGAAAGACAGAAGGAAGGAGAAAGAGAGTGAAAGACAGAAGGAAGGAGAAAGAGAGTGAAAGACAGAAGGAAAGAGAAAGAGAGAGAAAGAGCCATACATAACACTTGAACATTGTTTAGTTTCTGTAGATCTTGATGACGAGTTCTTTTAGGTTTGGCCTTTCGAATTTTAGGTGTTTTAGATCGTTTTTCAGAAAGATATTTTGCCCACCATTCAAAGTAGTCTTGTCGCCTATAAATTTAAGTGTCAGTGTGGAGCTGACTACGTGGGCAGAACGAGTCACAGATTGGAGGTCAGAATTTCCCAACATGTCCCTTTATATATACGACAGGGTAGGTTAGACTCCTCTGCACGATCACGTGTTTCTGCGATCGGCGATCACCTGACCAGTTCAAATAAATGTGCGAGTGAGTACACACCGGAGTGGTTCTCTATTTTGCACAGGGTTAGGTCTGTTCAACATCTCGGATTCTTGGAGGTCCTTACAATAAACTGTTGCAGACCTGTTCTTTTCAAACAGATGGACCACATACGTTCGTTGAACATTTTTAAACAGGCGTCACCAGGTTAATTTCTACGCTGTGTTTTTTTCCCTCATAAAAATTACTTCATGCCAACATTACTTCATTCCGACATTTACTTCTGAAGACAGTCGACGAAAAGTACTTCAAGTTTCTTCACCGTTCCCCCTTTTCTTTTCTCTTTCTCCCCCTTTTAGTCGATCTTCTTCCTTTTCAATTTATTTTTCTTACTTTTAGTCGATCCTGTTTCTTTTTACATCATAATCGATCTTTTTTATAAGGTTTAAAAAAAATGCCCCACTTCGCTTTTAATATATATATATATATATATATATATATATATATATATATATATATATATATATATATATATATAAGACACTGATAGAATTTAGATGAAAAATCCTGATAGATATTATTTAAAGTAATACTTTCAAGGCGATCCTAGCCAAAAAGGAAAAGCTCAATATTTTAGAATAGAGCAATATATAAGTTTCGTGGTTCAATTTTAAATTCTGAAAAAAAAAAACAATAACATATAAAGACATATATTCGATTTAAGAATTTATTGTTTGACAAAAGGAATATATAGAAGAGGTTATTTAAATTTCCTTAATCCATGGACTTTCAACAATGGCCTCTGATGATAAGAGCCATTGTTGAAAATCCATGGATTAAGAAAATAACCCCTTCTATATATATCTTTTGTCAAGCAATAAATTCTTAAATCGAATATATGTCTCTATATGTTGCTTTTTCAATATATATATATATATACTTCCCTAGTATACAACACTATTATAACATCCAATCTTTTCGCTGGGATAGGTTTATCTGTTTGTACACCCATTTGATGATTTCTATTTTCTTTTTCTTTTTGCAGTAAAATCAATCCGATGAAGGACTAAAAGAACAAAATGTAAACATTCTTTTATAGAGATAAGGCGCAGAATAAGTAACAAATCTTTCATCCGCATGTTAAGAACGGTTATATATATATATATATATATATATATAATATAATATAATATAATCTATATGGTTCAGCGGACATGTTTTAATTATACTCCAACCTAAATATAAAAAATGTTCACCTCCACGTATGATCCGAAACAATTGTTTGCTTATATTGTCAATAAACGAAATATTTGGACGCACATAATGATTTTCTGTCCTCAGTGAAGAATAAAGCAGAACAAATTAAAGCTCTAGTACTGCACTATTGAGCTATTTAAAGAAACTTTGAATTGTTAAAGATTTATATTTGAAGAGAATATTTTATTTGAAATACACACACACACACACACACACACACACACACACACACACACACACATATATATATAAATATAACACGGAAATTACATAATTGTCGATGCAATAATGATTATTGCATCGACAATTATGTAATTTCCGTGTTATATTTTTATGTTATTGCTCTGTTTACCACATTGAGCTCCCATACCCGGATTTCCTCCTGGAATTATTCCATTATAACACTATATATATATATATTTCCATGGCAGATGCTCGTCTGAACTCCAATCTCTGGTCCCCCCTCGCCAATCTTTCACGAAAAACACCCGTCTAGCTGAATCCACTGTGAAAAATTTCCCCCACTCTATATCTGTGCCTACATCAAAACGCGGATTCCATGAAGAAAGCTTCTTTCTTAGAACTGCACGCCTGTGGAACTCTGTTCCGTCTGCCTGCTTCCCTCCGGACTACAACTTGGATGTCTTCAAGCCCAATGTTAACAAATTCCTAATGAACCGCCCCCTTAAGTAAACACTTCAGCAAATCTCCTCACTAACGTAATGTACTTGCAATAACCCTTATCCCTGAGTGGCTTCAGGGCCTTGATAAGTGGTGATCACTGTAAAAAAAAAAAAATATATATATATACTAGCAAAAGTACCCGTCATTTACTGGGTTCAAAATAGCCTACAGAAAATGGACTCTGATTTATGAAAGTATGATAGGTTATGAAAAGGAAGGGTTGTAAAGAGATAGCTTCGAATGTGGGGGTATCAAAACCAAAGCAAATTATGATGAAAGTAAAAATAAAATAGATAAACCCCATAATTTATTATACCATACCTGTTCACACTGAAACACTTATCACAATATTCTGAGGATCTATATTAAAAAACCTTGTTGAACTTTGTGACATATTTCCATTCTATGGAGGTTAGGCACGAACGAACACCTCATAATTTTATTATCCCATATTTCTTCAAACTGAAACATAATTATCAAAGTATACTTACGCAGATAGATACGAAAATTCTTTATTAAAGTTTGTGACATATTTCCATTCTATGGAGGTCAGGCGCGAACGCAGACCTCGCAATTTTATTATACCATCCCTATTTAAGTTAAAACATACTTATCAAAGTATGATTATGTACATCTACATGAAAAACGCTTGTAAACGTTTTTTTTTAAATTTTTATTTCTATACTTTGTGGACCAGGCGCGTACGCACACCCCACAATTTTAATGAATCATCATTATGCCAGATCAAACATACCCATTCCTGTGTCTCGATACATCTTCTATCATTATATGTAAGCAGTTTTCTATAATAGTCAACCATATAGGAGCCTATTCGTGACCATACACACACAGACGTTCGGCTTTATATATATATATATATATATATATATATATATATATATATATATATATATATATATATATATATATTGTGTACAGAAAGTTGTTAGATGAGACAAATCATTGGTACCGTCGGTTTCAAGCCCGATAATAAGGACCGTTTAAGGTATCCTTATCAAGCTCTCTTCAGCCAATATTCGTCTCTTTTTTTTCTTTTTTTTGGACTTGAAGACAACAATGTATTGTAAATGATTTATTATTAGAGAAAATGATCGTTAGCTTACGAGTTTTGTTATTTATATTTGAAAGTATAATAAATGTTACACTCAAACTTTACGTACACACACACACACATATATATATACTACTGCAGATATTCTAACTTTAATCTCTGAACGTTTATACCAAATACCGGATAAGGTAGGTGAAGGGAAAACAGTAGCCTTAGATGTATCTAACGTTTTTTGATAGGGTATGACACAATGGACTTCTCATGAAAATAAAATCCTATGGTATTACTGGACGAATACTTAGCATAATTAGATCCTTCTTAAATGAGAGAAAAATCCAGGTTGTCATTGATGGACGTACGTAAAAAAAAAAACAAATGATATAAATGCGGGTGTACCTCAGGGATCGATGCTTGGACCTTTATTATTTCTGATATTCATAAATGACTTACCTGATAAAATTGTCTCTGAGATGGGTATATTTGCCGACGACACCAGGCTCTAGAGCAGGCACCTGGGGGAAAACTAATGAGCCCATATCTAAGATAATGGCCGAAACCCTAGAGGAAGACCTTCAGTCTGTAGTGGAATGGGTTAAAAAATGGATGGTAACATTCAACGCTGCCAAGACAAAGCTAGTTTCCTTTAATAATTACATGAAACCTTACAAACCACCAATAGCAATGGCTAGAGATACTTTTCCTGAAAGCACTTCGTTCAAGCTCCTTGGCTTAACGTTCACAGGAAACATGAGTTGGAATAGATACATCGAGATCATTGCTAAGGCTGCTGCAAAGTAGGTGGGCTCTCTCTATCGTGCTAGAAAGTTACTTACGCCTGAAAGTATCATGTACCTCTACAAAGCCACCATTCGCCCATGTATGGCGTGCTGTTGTTACATTTGGGCTTGTGCATCTGCTACTAGTCTATCGCTCCTTGACAGCGTCCAAAAGAGAATCGCCAACCTAATAGGCTCCGAACTGTCATCTGAACTTCAGTCCCTGTCCCATCGACGAAATGTGCATCCCTCTGCCTGTTTTACAAGTATTTTAATGGTGGATGTTTTGACGAGCTACACGCCCTTGTATCCCCTTGGCGAAAATATCTCCGACAAACCCGACAAGCAGAAAAGTCCCACCCCTACACAGTTGAGATTCCTAGATGTAAGAAAGCCTTCTGCTCTAATAGCTTCTTCCCCAGAACTGCAGGAATTTGGAATTCTCTTCCGGTTTTCTACTTCTCCAACTGTACTGACATGCAGAAGTTCAAGTGTAATGTGAACAGATATCTTGCTGCTAAATTCCCTAAATAGCACCCCTGCTACTTAGGTCCCTGATAGTAGCCCCTACATCAAAGTGGCAATGTGCCTTGTTTGGAGTGAAAATGTAACATATATATATATATATATATATATATATATATATATATATATATGTGTGTGTGTGTGTGTGTGTGTGTGTGTGTGTGTGTGTAATAACATGAGTGAGATGTAAATGCGCGCACATGCGCGTGTGTGCGAAACATTGTTTCTTTGTAATAGATACCCTCCCACTCGCATGCACACATATCAGAATGCAGTGGTTGGTAGGGGCCCCGAGCACTCACATGGGCGCTGGAATTTGTGTCGTATTTCTTTACAAGCATGAATTAAAGCAGGGCAAAGGCAATGTACGTGTACGAGGAATGAGTTGAGAGGAAAGGAAGGTGAAGAAACTGGGGAGTGAAAAGACAAAGGAGAGGAGAGAGAGAGAGGGGGAAGCAATGGAGAAAAATAAAGCGAACGAATCAAAAAATAAAGAAGAGAAAGAGTTGGAATAGGCGCTTAACTGAGACAATGAAAGAAAAGGGTAAAAGAATAAAAGGAATCAAATAAAATGAAAGATTAAGGAGAATAAATATAAAGAGAAAGTGAGAAATAAAGAGAATCGCAATCTTCTGGATTGTTATATACAGGGTGGAACGATGAAATTATCGCCCTAAAAAACAACTGCTTTATTTTACAAATTTCATTGAAAAATCAATTCAGCTCACTTGGTTGAGCAGTAGAACTGACATGTACTCAATGTAGCCACCTTCAGCCTCAATCACTGTCTCGATGCACGTCCGATACTGGGAGCATGACTTTTCTACAAGCGCCAGCGGGAGCTTGTCGAATACTCGGCGGATAATGGCGATCAGGCTGGCTTTGGTATTGTGGGAGGTCATGTTGGTGATGTTCTCGACCTATGACCAAACGAAGTAATCAAGCGAGTTCAGGTCGGAGGAGGAGGGAGGCCGATGAGGGAAGGGTACAAAGTCGTAGCACTCCTTCTGAAGCCAAGCCTCGGTCTCTTTCGACTTGTAGGACGGCGCCGAGTCCTGCTGCCACATCCAGTATTTGCCAGCGGCCTCTTGATTGCATCAAGCTTAATTGTTGTGGTGTTAGTGGTTGAATAAATGACGAGAAAGACACAGTAACAAATATCTATCAACAAAACACAAAAAATAGGTAATTGAACAATATCTTTGCTCACTGCTGGGCTAGTTGTGAACGGCCATCCGTTTCGCGTGTCTGTCTCCGACTCACTAGTAAACCACTTCTCGTCAACCGGAAGGGACGTCATGGACGGAAGTGACGTCATGGACGAGTTCATTATTGCTGGTATTTTTGATGTCGCCGATAAATTCATCCTTATCTGCTTCTCTTTTAATTTCAGGTAGGGATATCGGGAGCTCTCTATTTGTGTTGCCTATCATTGTTTTTATTTCGTAGTCAGTACGAAGAGCAGCAATCCTCAAACGGTTCTCTTTCCATAGATATCAATGTAGATATCCTATCAGCATGGCTAATTTGTTTTGATGACAAGTACTCCAGTGTAAAAATATAATTCAGTAAGATTATACCCCAACTCAGCAGTCTATTGGCAATATATGTTTGTAGGCCTTTTTTGGATCTGAAGATTATAAGCAACGGTTTATGGTCAGTTTGCGACGTAAATTCTCTCCCATGTAAGTATCTATGAAATGGCAAATATAATACTTAGTGCCTCTTTTGAGATCTTCGAATGCTGTCTCTTGGCTGGTAGTAGCGATCTGGATGCATGTGCGATCGGTTCTTTGGTACCGTCAGGCATTATATGAAGTATACAAGCTCCAATATCATATGAGCTTGCGTCGCTTGTTACTAATATTTTTGGATCATAGTGTGCAAGAAAAAGATACGATGTTAAAGTATCATTGATTTCCTCAAACACCGATTAACGTTCAGGCGTCCAATCCCAGGCTTTTTCTTTCTTAAGTAATTCATTCAGTGAGTTGCGCAAGTCATGCATGATTTTTATGAAGACTTGATAGTAGTTAGCCAGTCCCCAAAAAACTTTGGAGTGCTTGCACAGTATTGGGAGCAGGTATGTTCTTTATGGCTCTGCCATCTCAGGATCGGCGTGTCTACTACTTTTTTTCAATTATGTAACCTAGATATTTTATCCTGTTCATGAGGAAGTCACACTTAGCTTCTTTCACTTTAAAACCAAAGCTTTGAACTGGGAATTATTTTAAAAACCTCATGTATGTTTCGATGCTCGACTGTGGATTTATTGGCAATGACGATGTTGTCCAAGTAGGCGCCTCCCAGCATGGTGTCTATGATATGTTAAAAAATCGCAGGTGCTACCTTGACTCCGAAAACTAACCTCTCAAACTTGTAGAATCCCTTGTGTGTATTGATGCAGAGGAGTTTACAATTTCTCCTCGACAGGGATCTGTAAGCACGCCTTATATTAAATCCACCCTAGAAAATATTTTACCACCGTTTAGTTTGTTGAATATTTCCTCTGGCGTGGGTAGAGGATAGTGGCAATCGTTAAGAGCTGCATCCAGACTCCTTGAGAAATCCGCGCATACACGAACACGAATCTGATTTATCTTTGTGGTTACATACAAGTAGAGGCTGTTCAATCACTGGTGCTCACTTTCGATAGTATTTCGGCCTTCTGTAGCCGATCCAGTTCTTTATCGAGTTTCTCAGTTGCCGCAAACGGGATGTTTCATGTCTTCTTGAAAACTGGAAGAGCATTTTCCTTCAGTTCGAATTTGGCGATAGCCTTGGTACATCTTCCGAGACCCGATGAGAAAACTTCTGGAAATTTTACCTTTGACGCATCCTTCAGTCCTCGTGCCCCTGTAGACGAGTCTTCTACCTTATGGTAGAATTTGTTCATAGGTCGGTCCCACAATTCAAATTGTTCGATCCATTTCGTTCCCAAGAGGTTTTCGGGTGTCTTTTTTCACTTTTTGCAATTTAACGTCACTGGGAATGTCAGCTCTCTCAAATTTTAATTTATCGCCTGTGACTGCTCGAACTGACTTATTCGTTTTACGCATGGGTGGTTTCTTCAACCTTTTCCATGTCTGTAGGTTGAGCCGGAGTTCAACTGTAACTCAACTATCTTATTGTGGATGTTGACAGTAACGTATTTCCGCCGGTTCTTTTTGACTTTTCTGTTGAATCTTGTTTGTCGAACCCTGTGGTTTTTGTTCTGTTTGCAATGCGTCGCTTTCTGGCCTTTCCTGCAATACTCATTGCATACTTTGTAAAAAAATCTATCGAACCAATGTTGTCCACCGCAACGGTTGCACGGCCTTGGAGATGAATTCGGTTTGGAGATTGGATGGCCACACTTTGGTTGTGCCTGGTTTTCTTCTCGTTTTTTTTCCTGTGAGAGTAATCCTTTCGTCTGAAACTAGTCCTTCATATGTATGACACGCCTGATTCCTCGATGTTTCGTGAATCGTTCTTTACACTAACTACACGTTGACAATCCTCGGCTACTTATGGAGAGTGAGCCCTTGCTGATTTTCGAGTCTAGATAGGACTCGTCGTCTTATTTCTGCGCTTTATTGCTGAGACGAGACCCTGTGTAAAAGTCAAACATTAGAAATCTTCCGCTGATAATTCAGTCAAAAATAATAACATTGTTTGTTAACAATAGGTACGAAAGTGAGATAGTTTTCGTCGTCACGTGTTGTCAGACTAAAACACTTCTATCTCTTGTGAAAAAAACGTCTCGTTCGGACTGAAAAGTTTAGATAAGCTTGACTCCTTCGGAGAAATCCATCTCTCTTGTCTTCCTGGGTAAAATATAGTCAACGAAATTACTGTGTACTGTTGCCCCTAGCTTCCATAGAAATAGGCGGATGTCTTTGGCATTGCTCCACTCTTGGCACTCAACAGTGAATAAGTCCTCGTATCTCCTATAAAAAGCATCACACGTCATAACCTGATAAGTAGTTATATGTATCGATGGAATTCTATATGGTGTTCTGGGAAAATGCGGTACTGTCATCACTGTGTTTCGTCTTATTCACTACTTTTAAAAACAATTTCTCGTGTCTCTTTTGTTGAAGTAACAATTTCTCGTCTTGTTCCTTCTGTTGAAGTTACAATGGGGAGAAAGAAAGTCGACGTCAAAGGAAATTGACGTGTAAATGCGAATCGCTGGCTGTGGCCGGCGTCCGGTCGAAAGGAATAGATACACAAACCAGATAAAAAAGAGGCTTTTTAAGTGCCGAGAATAAGGGTAATAAAAACTTGTGTTAAAAAAGAAAACTCAGATTTGTATTTATTTATTTCTTGCCTTTGTTTGTTTGTAAGGACAGCATTATATTTGGTTTCGATTCTAGTTGATTGCACCTAAGTCATATATTTTTATATGAATATATGAGGAAAAAGAAAGAAAAATAAAAGCAGTTGAAAAAAGAGGGCCGAAAAGAAAACAAGTCAGTCGCAAATAAGAAATTAAAAAAAAAATTCGGCCGAGATTGGAAAACTTAAAAAAAAAGATATTGCACCATTCGTACATTTGTTCGTTTCTTTTCTTCTTGTTTACTTACTTTTTACTCATTTTCGAATTTCTGTTCCTGTCAGTCATATGTTACAAACGAATGATCTAGTCTTAAGGTAATATTGTTTCATAACACAAATAGCTTGTTTTTGTTTTAAAGAGAAATCCGGAATAAACCATTTTGAGTGGAACATATTTGTATAAGTTTGTGTTTGAACTGTTTAAGTGGTATTTCCAGTTTTGTTGTTATGAATAACTAAAGTTTTAAAATTTGAAGAAAAAATTAACTGGAGGTTTTGTAAGACTGGAACAAATGTCTAAACAATTATAACACGAGTAAAATTAAAATTACGTATTAAAGTAAGTACTAAAAATAATAAAACTAATTTTGAGTTTATTCTATAAAGGGTAGTTATTTTATTCTAAGCTTATGTGTCATTTATAATTGACTATTAATCCCGCTATTGTGAAAAATGATTATCAAATATGAAGACATTGTAATTTTTTTACTTAATCTTTTTTTTTTTTACTAAGAAACGGAAACAGAAAAAACACGTACATTTTTAACACAGGCTGTGCTGAGCAACTTATAAATAATTTTGATTTTATTTGTAAGGTTTTTCATAGTGTCTGGTGCTTTTGTTTGTCGGTATTTTGCTACGTGGATTCAGGTACACTGAAATATTACATTTTTAAGTAGTTTTAATTTTGAAATAAAAGTAAGACTGCGTGACGGTCAGGTAGAAAACATGACACGTAGGAAATTATTATTTGTAAATGAAACTCTTCATGACGATGAGACTCAGAACCTCGCATTACCACTGCGGGAGAAAGATAAACATTTGAGGTGCTCACCAGTCCTCAGTTATAGAGATGGACGATTTTTTCTATCGACAGTTTAAATTTTCAGGCTAAGAAACGTATCCTAGCCACCAGAAGTTAATGACTGGACTTTGGTGGGTCGGTTTACGAACCAAGAAACTTAGAGGATAGCATAAACTAAAGAGTAGTAAGTGATAAAACAGTGCTCGCATTAGTTGGAACTGCCGATGCTTAATGGTAAGGTTAAACTGTATTGTGACGCGAAAAGGGGGAAATGTATAATTGTTGTATAATTTTAATATCCAATTAAGTCGGGGACACGGATGATGTCTCTGGTCCGTTGGGTTAGGTGTCAATCGCAATTTTCTCGAATAATCTCGTCAAAAGTGTCTGAGCACTTAAGAGACAAAATAGGCAGAAATTGTCTTGAATAATCTCGCAAAACAGGGACTGAAGCAAAGGGACAAAAGGGATCATGGATTAAAAAAAGGGTTGAATTAACTCGTATTTTTTCAAATATTCTCGTTATAAGTAGCTGAGCAATGAAGAGATGAGTCATAGAACTAGAAACAATGCAATAACTAGTTTAGTCAAGGGTTGCAAAGAGGAGGTTTTAATCAAAAGAAAATATTTAGGCAGTTGGCGTAAATATCTACCAATGAGAAAGGAGAGATGTAAATGTTATGACTGATAGATTATTAATAAGAAATCTAGGGTTTATGTAAAAGAATAAGAAAAAAAAGAAGCTGCGCTAAAAAACTCACAAAAATGTCTAAAGTTATCTTGAAACGCAATTAACATTATAACGCGCTATGCAAATTAGGAAGTGTGCGCGAGAAGATGACCGAAAGAAACAAGAGAAAAAATGCAACACGTACTCGGAGAGAAAGTCGGCATCAAAAGAAATGGTGTATTTATTTATTTCCTTTGTTAGTTTGTAACGGCAACGTTATATTTGGTTCCGATTCTATCTGATTGCATCCAAGTCATATTTTTTATATAACTTTTAAAATCATTACTATATATTAGGTACAATATAATAATCAATTGAGAATCGACTCTGTAATAATAAATATGAAATCTGCATAAATTAACATATTATATTTACGTGTATTTTACAACCGAACAACGCCGGTCTCTCTCTCTCTCTCTCTCTTTCTCTCTCTCTCTCTATATATATATATATATATATATATATATATATATATATATATTAGTCATTCACATACTGTATTGTTTTGCTGTATCACAGTTCATCAGTGCGGATACACAGGCGTTTAACTCAAGCCAGGATCGAAAGCGCACGGCGGTCAAGGCTTCTAACCATTACGCTAATCGGCTGTTGCTGTGCGGGTAGTGAATTAGCGATGCTTTGACATCGTCCGAATACCTAAGCTCGATTTGTTTACACAGAGAGCATTGCCTTAATACGCTAATGCGTATATATATATATATATATATATATATATATATATATATATATATATATATATATATATATATATATATATAAAGGGAGAACGAGCGAGACAGGGGGAGATAGAAAGAAAGAGAGACACAAACGCAAGGGAATATAAAAAGAGACAAAAGGATTTCAACAGAGTCGAAGAGATAGATAGAAAAGATACAGAAAAAGAGACAGAAAGTCTTGAGTGTGTGTGAGTGTGCGTGCGCGCGCGTGTGTGTGTGCAAGAGATAGATAGATAGATAGATAGATAGATAGAGAGAGAGAGAGAGAGAGAGAGAGAGAGAGAGAGAGAGAGAGAGAGAGAATAATCACGATTTTTCCAATGTTTCCGTTGAACTTGAACTAAATTTCTTTCCCAGCGCACGCGCGGATACTTGCTTGTTGACACCTGCTTCCATTCCCGTCCGCACTTCCGGATTCAGATTATGGCGGATGTTTTGGCCACTAAAAACCTCGTGCCTTCTGTTCCAGAAAAATAAATATTATTTCATTGGATCCTAACAAAAACATATTGGAAATCCAATCTTATCGTTGATAACACACAAAATCCAAGTTTCGAGTCAAGTTTAGTAAATGTAGAAATCTTCCAACTTATTTATGGTGATCAGTTGTCGTGTCGTCGGCATTCCCAACAAGGGAGTCTCAATTGATTGACAATAAACTAACTCCTTTTCATAGAATATATTTGTTGTGCCTCACAGGCCAGTAATAATCAAGACAAATACAGTGGTATAATTAGTAAAAAGCATACAAACAAATTTATATTATCGAAGTATACGTCATGATTCTAAGGTCACAACTGCTAGGAATCGCTGCCACGACATTTAGATATGACCGTACTTATTCTCTGCGTAAATCCATTTATATCTGAAATTAGTAGATCAGCTAACCGCATAAAAATATGTTACATAACATAGATCGTGTTTGAATGAAAAAGTTTAAGTGACAATTTAAGGATCAGATGTGACCCCAGAATAGAAGTCAACAAACTCACCTGTCATTTGGATAAGTATTTTCTGTCTTTTTTCTGACAGCACTTCAAGCAGAGAAAACATTATAAGCGGCGTCCTTAATGAGGTGCTAAATTGTCGTTATTATACTGTTTATTTGAATTAATTTTGTCTTATACATTTTATTTCAGTCTGAAGTTAAATGCAAAATGTCTAGAATATCCCCTCGCCCCGAAAAAGAAAAAAAGTTTTAGGATTACTGGTTACTCTCTATAAATATAAACGAAAACATCCAACCCACCATAACCCATTCTCCACCCCTTCCGCCATAAGCACCGAAACTCGAATGACAAGTGTCAGTGAGTGGAAAACTTTCCAACGCGATGGTGGTGCCTTTTTGGCAAAGAAGAAATAAGTTTAATGAATATCTGAACACGTGGAAACCCGTATTTTTTAAAATATCAGTACTAAATTGTCCTTATTATAATTACTTTGTTTGAAGTGTCTCTTGGGAAGAAGAATTACTGAACACTCTTAAACGGAAATTACAGTAATCTATATCTATTCCATTTTCATTTCATTCGTAATTATGGGAGGGGAATTTATCTTCAAATATCTTAAATTTCGAATTAGAGCGACGGACTTATACTAAGTAAATATCAATAAGTCCTTACACCACCTCCTTTTTTTTTTAATGGAGAGTAGACAACGCATTGTGGATGCGTTATCGGCAGTTCTCGTTACTCTCGCTTCCTCTTATTTGTCCCCCAGTCCTCATTTCCACTGAGTGATGTTTCTGACGAAAAAGCTGCTCTCCAGGACGAGAGTACTTCGTGAACAGTAGCCTGAGATGTCGGAAATTTTCTGTTCCTGTGTCTATCCTTGTGGCCATGTCAATAGTAAGGGTGCTGGAAGTAAACGTTTCATCTGGATTGACGTTATCCGTTTGATAGTCAGGGACCCAGACCTTGGATTAACCACTAAGGAGACCGTGCAATCAGCAGGTGCAAAATACTGGGGCTGCTGTATTGCTATTTGGTGAATGGACTCTGGATCATGCAGTAGTTTCTAGTGGGGCCTCTCGATGCCATACTAGTGGGTAATTGTTACGGCTTTACCTTATCATGGCTACAAAAAAAGATTTTTCTCTCTTTTCTCTCTTACTTTCCCTCTCTACCGGCTCTAACCAAGTCTATCGACCTGTTCCACAAATCCAATCCTCAACATGAAATACCTCCAGAAAAATAACACGTGTAAACATAGAACCCCATCCTCCAACGTAGAGCCCTACTACCATGTCTCCTTCTCCAACATCAGGAGTCTACGTTCCAGCCTTCCAGAGGTTGAAACCCAATTACAGGAGACGAAACCAGACATATTCTTCCTAAGCAAAACTGGCATAAGGCTGACCACTTCCCTTGCCGCATTCATAATTAAAGGATACTCTAACTTTACATCTAAATCTTACTCCCAAGATCGTCATGGACATGGAATATGTGCATACATTAAAGATGGCTTTCCGTGTGGTAGGGATATCTCGAGAGAAGACGCTAATTTACTTTATATGTGCTTCCAGGTTGCACTTGCTTACACCACTGCATTTATATTTGCTCTCTATCGCCCTCACAATAGCGGAGTTACTATCTTTAATCTTTTTATCTGACCAACTCTAACAAGACAGATGATGAGGGGAGGTTCTGCCATGATTTTACCATTGCCTATGACCTCACCCAGATTGTTTACGAACCCACCCGAGTGCCCGATACTTCCGGTCAGTATGCTAGCCTTCTAGACCTTTTTCTCACAACTTCCCCTGAGCTATGTTCAAGTTCCGTTCTTTCTGGGATCTTCCGACCACATTGTTGTATCAGTTAAGATAAAAACGAAATGCAATAAGTCTTCCGATGTACCTTTCAGCCGTACTGTATATCGATACTCTACCGCTCACTGGGATAGCTTCCACACACTTATATCCGATCTACGCGTGCATTTCATGTTTAAAAAGCATGTGTCCCCCATAGTATCAGACGTGACAGAATGGTTAATTGTAGGCATGGACCGATTCATACTATCTAAAAGATTCCAACAAAAACTTAACAGTCAGCCATGGTTCTTTCCAAAATGTGCTGCTGCCATCACGCACAGAAATCACTTTTTCCATAGCTACCAACGTAATAGATGTACTGAGACTATGGCTGCCTTCAGGACTGCCAGCAACCACTGTAAAAGAGTAATAAAAAATACAAGAGAGCTATATACTCAGTTCGTTAAATCCAAAGTAGCTAAGCAGCAGGTTGGTTCCCACCAGGTTTGGCAAATAGCAAACAGGATCCTGAACAGAAGTGTGCGTTCTATCCCAACCATCATCAATGGACCTGAGTTCATCTCGTCAGCATCAGATGAGGCCAAACTATTTGTCAAGACTTTGCAGTCCCCGTATTTCCTCCTATAACGGACAACACGCTCTGCAACATACAAATATCTGTGCGTGAAGTCGCCAAACTAATCAAGAACCTTGATTCCAGTAAAGCAACTGGCCCTGACGGTATTCCAATCATTGTGCTGAAAAAGCTTCAACCAGAACTTGCCCCCATACTTACAAAACTGTTTAAGCGTTGTCTTAAAGAGTGAAGTGCTTCCCAACACCTTGGAAAACCTCATCAGTATGCCCTGTATTTAAGAATTCAGGTGATAAGTCATCTCCCTCTCGGTACAGACCAATAAGTCATAATAATGTGTCATGAGTAAGCTACTGGAATCCATATTAAATAAAGAAGTAGTCAGCCACCTCAACAGAAGTAACCTGACATGCAATATGGTTTCCGCTCTGCAAGATCTACAGCAGATGTGCTAACTGTTATATCTCATGGGATTAGCAAAGCTCTTGACAAAGGCTTTCTCTCTATGGCAATTGCTCTTGACATATCAAAGGCCTTCGATAAGGTATGACATAAGGACCTACATCACAAGATTTCCAGCTACGGTATAACTGGAAATGTTTTCTCGATCATTAAATCATTTCTCTCCGATAGGCTCATAAGAGTAGTGGTCGATGGGCAGAAATCAGAGGCCCTCAATATCAATGCTGGAGTCCCTCAGGGGTCCATCCTGGGCCCAAATCTCTTCCTGATATACATCAATGATCTCCCAAAACACATACATAAATTATTTGTTGATATCTATGCTGATGACACGACCATCTATGGCAACACATCAAAGGCCGTAAAAGACAATGTTCTCTCAGATTCTCTCTCCTCTGATCTTGAGCGCGTTGTACAGTGGGAGAAGAGGTTGCTGGTTACTTTTAATGCATCTTAAACCAAGCTCCTATCTTTACATCATCAACGTTCTGATCCCCATCTGGCATCAATTGAAATGGGTGGCTCTCATCTAAGGGAGGCCCCATGTTTTGATAAGCTTCTGGGGTTGACCTTTACTCCTGACCTTAAATGGAATACGTACATCAAGTCAGTTGCAAAGGTCGCTGGAGAAATGGTAGGATCCTTCTACCGCTCCAGAAGATATCTCACCCCTGATGCAATTCTCTATCTGTATAAAAGCCAAGTACGCCCAAGGATGGAGTACTGCTGCCCCATCTGGGCAGGAGCTGCTAAGAGCAGCCTATCCTGCCTTGACAGAGTTCAAAATAGGTTTCATGGTCTAGTAGGAGATACTCTTTTCTCTTCCCTGCAACCTGTCTTCCACAGGAGAGACATTGCGAGCCTGTCTTTGTTTTATCGTTACTACCATGACAGGTGCTCGTCTTACTTCCAATCTCTGGTTCCCCCTCGCCAATCTTTCCCGATAAACACCCACCTAGCTGTGTTACATGATAAGGGCTGTCCCCTTTTCATGTAAGTATAAAAATAGAGAGATTTAGTTAAATGTAAAAATGAAATAGAATAGACGAAATTCGAACCTCGTAATTTAGGTTTAGAAATAGATTGCGAGAGAGAATTAGAAAATGGAATGTAAAAACAAACCATTGTTTAGCTTAGAGATAAAATAGTTTCAAGAAAAGGAATGTACATTTGTCAATTCTGTTATAAAATTGAATGAGGAATGCAACTATAGGATAATTTAATAAACATCTTTTTAACATATTGGAAATATAGGTTACTGGAAATATAGGTTAAAATTCCTTTTGTAAACAAAGGAAAATGTATTGGACACGCATTTCCAGAACACGTGAAAGAAGACACATGTTTTAACATGTGTATGACGTTATGGAAAATGGGAAGTTCTCGATATAGTTAGAAACTTTAGAGTTAAGCAGAGAGAGTCTGAGGACGACAGACGACAGTCTGGAGTCAAGAGATGGATAGTCGAACGTCTGGAAGCGAGACGGTCACATTTGAAACATAGAATGTAAAACTTTGAATTCCTGACTAAGAAAACCACCGACCGGTCGAAGAAGAAATAAACGCGTCATGTGTTTTTATAAACGTCGTCTTCGTGCTGTAATTCTACCAAAAGGTAAAGTAAAATTGTCATTATATGTCTTATATATCCTGTGTTTTAAAATGTCTTCACATACACAATGTCTCGACATCTCATATCTACAATGTGAACACTAAGACTGTCTCAACACTGTCTCCATACTTTAAGATCTTCTACTACACTTCTAAGTATGAACATTTTATATATATGGATCTCTTCATAACACGAACACAGAACGCAACATCTCTCTTAATAAGACTCTCTAAGACTCACTTTTAATAAGACTTCCTAACAACAACACGAACAATAACAACAATAATGATAATAATAAAATTAATAATAATAACAAAATATAACAGCTGAAACCACTGTCAAAAATTTTCTCCACTCCTTATCTGTGCCAAAATCAAAACGTAGATTCCATGAACAAAGGTTCTTTCTTAGAAGTGCACGCCTGTGGAACTCTGTTCCGTTTCCCACCTGACTACAACCTGGATGTCTTCAAGTCCAATGTAGACAAATTCCTGATAAACTGCCCCCTTAAGTAAGACACTTTATCAAATCTCCCACACTAGTGTACTGTACACACAATAACCCTTACCCCCGATTGGCTTTGATAAGTGATGAATACCTTGTAAAAGAAAAAGCTTCTCCCCAACACCCGGTTGCAAGTAACCCGTCCCTCTGATTTTCTTTCTGTGTCAATTCTTCTCTTTTTGATAAAACTTTTAATAAATCAACATCCGGGCGATTTTGTCAGCAGACATTTCAGTTCTCAACGGGTGTATAAGCGTGTATACGTACATCCGTAATTGAAAATGTAAAGGGTAAAGCCTGGAAGGGTGGACCTCCTAGGATTGCACAGAACTTTAACTCAGCGTGATAGAAACAAAGGCACCTAGTTTCAAAATGGCTCAAATTCTGTTGGACTGTTCAGGTCGTACACACGACTGGTAGGAACAGCTTTTTCAATTGACGAAAATCAAAAGTAAACAGAGGCATCATATACCACAAAAAGAAATTAGTAAAAAAATATACAAAAAAATGATTTCTTTTTTATGATTGTTATGATCGTTAGATAACAAATAATTCTGTTTCGCAATGTTATTTTATTTAATGAACACATTTATGTTCAAATATTCCTTTCGCTGGAACAATTGATTTGAGTTTCAACAAGAGATCGATTTCTAAATTGCAGGTAAAATGGCAGATTGATTTCTTCTTTTTTCCCTTTCTTTACAGTCACATAAAAAAAAAAATTGGACCGAGATTACCAAAATGTTAATGTTTATCTATTCATACGAATAAATGACTAAACTAGATTTTATTTTGTGAATATAGTGTTAAATTTATTTCTAGAAATAAAACTTTTGACTGATAATAAATATGGCTTCCATTTTAAATTAATATTTCATATCTTTTAAACAGCAAACTTTGCTAAGCAATAGCGAGCCAGAATAGCAATCTAATTATTAATAAACGAAAGAATATATTAGTGTTAAATTACATTTTTAGAAATAAGATTTGTGATAACAAATATGGCTTCCATTTTAAATTTATATTTGCTACCGAAAAGAAAAATTCCCTCTACCCGAAATGCTATACAACTTGACAATTATAAATAACAAACATTTAAAAAATGAGAATAAAAAAAATAATATGGGCGTCAGAGTAAAGAGCAAGCGAAAACATGCGGTCATCATTTATTTGAAAGCAACACCGGGTGCCTGCTCATTTTTGATAAATATTAGCGACAAGAAGATGAAAAATAAAGCAAATAATGATATAAAAATTTTAGGAAAAATTGTTATGTAACATAAGAAAGGCCAATAGAAAAATTAAACCAGTCGGATCAGTAGTTTCCCAGAAAAAAATGAGAGTAAATGTGGTATTGTGGTAACATATCCTTATCAAATCATATTAATCCCTAACTGATACGAATACCATAATATTTAGTTCGCTGCACCTTATCATAACATAGGTCCATACAAAATGTCATCCAGAGTAGTTTCCTAGAAAAAGTGAATCAGACAGACTAAGAGAAAGATAAAAACTGGATGAATACCTTCACTTTTATCTGACGTTTGTGCAGGACGTAAACATACAGTACTGACGTTGTTTTATATGAGTAATTAAATAATATAAAAACGTTAAATAATAATATTAAAAAATTATAAAAACTGGAGAGAAGAAAAAAACTAATTAAAAAATTAATACTTCTCAAGGATAATAACTCCTACCTTGTTTTTGTCATAACGATCTTCTGGCATAGACACACATCCACCGAGTTGTTGCAGGGAAAATAGCAGTTACTGCGAAGATCATTTATCTTAGAAACATCAACGCGTCTGCGCGTTTTGTAAAGTCAAGTTACTTAACAACTGAAAACCAAAAATAACGACATGCAGCTGATTTTATCCATCAACGCGAAAATAAGTAGAATTGTTGGTGTTCATATGCAAATTAGATGATCTTGTACTGTATGAGAGCAAGCAGTTTAAAGAATGGACGAGTTTGTTTGAAAAGGCTGAACTTGACTACGTACCGCGTTGAGACGTAACGGATTATTTACTTGAGAACAACACGTAAGGCTATAGGAAACAAAGAATAACACTCAAACATCTTTTCTTTAAAACATGTCTCAGTCTCTCTCTTCATATCTCTATCTATTTGGCCTATCCCTGTAGTATGATATGCATTGATTTGCATATCAGTAAGGTTTCACCCCCCAAAAAAAACTATATAAAAAGACTACAGTCGAGAGGGTAGGGCAGTCAAGTTCTTGGAACCTAACTGAGTAGGTTGGATCGTAGAAAGTAGGACGGACGATGAAAACTATCTTTTTTAATTACAAGCTATTTCGGCATAACATATAAAGTCGATGCGACCAAAGCGGAAGTGGCATTTTTGAAAATTGAAAATTGAAAGCGTTGAGAAATTAAAATGTTGAATTGGTCCGCGTCGAACTTTGAAAAGGCCACCATTCGCCCATGTATGAAGTATTGTTGTCATATTTGGGCTGGTGCATCTGCTACTTGTCTCTCGCTCCTAGACAAGGTCCAAAAGAGAGTCGCCAACCTGATAGGTCCTGAACTGTCATCTAAGCTTCACCCTCTGCCCCATCGACGAAATGTCGCATACCTCTACAAGTATTTAATGGTGAATGCTCTGACGAACTGCAAGCACGTCTACCCCCTCGACGTAAATACCCCCGACAAACCCGACAAGTAGCTAAATCCCACCCCTTCACAGTAGAGACCCCTAGATGTAAGAGAGATTTCTCCAGTAGTTTCTTCCCCAGAACCGCTAGACTTTGGAATTCCTTTCCGGGTCCTGCTTCTTCAACTGTACTGACATGCAGAAGTTCAAGTGTAACGTGAACCGACATCTTCCTGCCCAACTCCCTACATAGTACCAGAGTAGCTTATGTCCCTGTTAGTAGTCTCCTACACCAAAGTGACGATGTGCCTTGTTTAGGGTGAAAATGTAATATTAAAAAAAAAAAGCGTCGAGAAATGGAAAAATTGGAAAATGATTCGAGTTAGACATTTTTAATCGTCATTGCATTATGGAGAAGTACGATTGATTTTTTATTTTTTTTGCTTGATCACCTAGTAAAGTCTAGCGTTGTTTGAAGTTGATGTGATTGCCGATCTTGGCACGGAGTTATGAGATGGTCTTTAAGGATTATGGGTGAATGTAGTGTGATATGAATTAATTTGCATATCAACGAGACTTCGCTCACCAAAAAGACGATATAAAAAGATTAAAATCAAGAAGATAGAGCAGTCGAGGTCTTGGAACCAAACTAAGTTTGTTGGATCGTAGAATGTAGTTCGAACGCTGAGAACCATACTTTTACTTTTATAAATTAATTAATAATTGATTAATTTTATTATTTTATTGATTCTATATTTTCTCCCCTTAACCCATTTTCCTTTTCTCACTCACTTCTATATATCGCTCTCTCTATTTCCGTCTCGGTTGGCTATCTTCCATTTTATCTCTTTCTATCACCCCCTCTCTGACAACTAAAAACAAATCGTCGACTAATTACTATATAACAGCAAAACATCGCTGTAAATGTCGAATTCCCTGACTAATTCAACTTCTGCTGATTCCGAAAATAATGAATATAAAAAATGTGCTTATATTTTGTCTGGGGTGATGCTGAAAAGAATATATCAGCTTTGAGGTGGTAACTTAGGGAGTTTTTTCTTATCTTTATTATTTTTTTAAACTCATATTTACCCCAAACAAGGCACAGTGATTCCATTTTAGGACTATATATACAGTAACATAGGGAGTTGCGCAGCGGGATGTCTGTTAACATTATACTAGAACTTATGCATATCATTGCAGGAGATCAGGAGGGAATTCCAAAGACTAGCAGCTTGAGGGAAAAAAGTATTAGCTTAGCAGGCTTTCCGGCATTTAGGGATCGTTACACAGAATGGGATGGAATTTTTCTACTTCTCGAATATTTACATTGGAGGGGACACAGGTGCTACGAGTTGGTCAGAGTACATTTCATTAAATACTAGCAAAACATTGACGGGGTTAAAGTTTGGTCGATAATGAAGATTTGAGACTATTTTGGGGCTCTGTCTAAGAATGAGAGACTGTAGATGCATCAACCCAGATGTGGCAATACTACTCCATGCATAGATTATTATATACAGTTGTGTATTGCTGAAGAAACAAGTATAGGGCCTGCTACACTTCATCAGCACCTACTGACGAACTGTCATGAACTTATACGAATATCGCACACGTGTTTTAGATTTAATAATTGCACAAATAATAAAAGAAACTATCCTTAATCATCCCTTTCGTATGCACAACATATGGCAAAAACGTTGACTTATCATTAGGATTATGAATTCGTACTTGTTTTGCAATAAGTAAAGAGTGTTTAGTCTGTAAAGTAAACATGTTTTATCAATAAAGCACAAGATAAATTGTTTTCATACCAACAGGAATTGTCTTCCTTCAAAGCTGAGAATACGTTCGGGTAATTTCACTTGCGGTTAACGTGATTCGTTATACGATAATGATTATTTACGATTTGAGCAATGCGATAAAACACAGAGCCTTGGTTCACAGAGGGTACATTGTAGGCTATCTATTCTACTATTATATAAAAGGAAATGTGTATGAGTTCGTTTTCTATGAACTCCAAAACGGCTGGGCTGATTTTTATGAAATTCCACACTAAGATATATCTTTTTTAAATTACATTTTGTTACAATATTTGTCCTATAATGGGGTAGATATTTAATTGCTGCCCACCACAACAATATGTGGCACAAGGCCGGAAGGTGGGGATCCAAGCAGGCTCTCCTAAAGGAGGGACACTCCTGCAATTTAAAAAAATTGCCTGAGTAACACCGTCGGCATTCCCTGGTCAGAGCGCTTCAGGCAGTAAGCGATAAACTTACTCCACCGGAAAGCCCGGTTGCAAGGCCTGGGAGGGTGGACCTCCTAGGTATTACCCAGGCGGCGTACCTCAGTCCGACAGGTGCTGGGCCGGTTCCCTGTTGGGCTGAGTGTCAAGTAACGAATCCTTGATGAGTACTTCTACCCTGTCTCCCGAAGCCGCTAGGAGACACATCCGATCATAGTTGAACTATAATGGGGTAGTTATTTATTTTTTGCCCACCACAGCAAAATGTGGCACAAGGCCGGAAGGTGGAAATAGGCAAGTTCCCCTAAAGGAGGGGCATTCTTGCCTCATCAAAAATTGCCTGAGCACCCTCGTCGGCATTCCCTGGTAGGGTCGCCTCAGACGACAAGCAATTAACTTGCCCCACCGGAAAGCCAAGTGGCAAGGCCTGGGAGGGCGGACCTCCTAGGTAGTACCCAGACGGTGTACCTCAGTCCGACAGGTGCTGGGCCGGTTCCCGGCCCCTCCTTGACGAGTACGACTACCCTGTCTCCCTGCAGCCAAAGCCTCTAGGAGACACATCCCATCATAGTTGGACTATAATGGGGTATGATTCCGCATAGTCGGGAGATTCTATTTATAAACGATGTTGCTAGGAACTGACGAATCGAATTAATTCACGTTCTGCTACCAACCAATCTGAAACCAGAATTGCTCCATAAATATTAAACCCTTCTGAGCAATTTCGCATATGTTTTTTTCCGTGTCGACACGGTAAGAATCTTTTGCTCTGTGGAACTGTCTACTGCAAACCAGTTACCTCTCAGGACTTGTGTAGAACAACGAACCATCGGAAACTGTTCTTTCTACTGCAAACCAGTCACCTTTCAGGACTTGTGTAGAATAACGAACCATCGGAAACTGTTCTGAAACTAAACATGGCGTACACGTCTAGACATTTTCACCCTAAACAAGGCACAGCGCCACTTTGATGTAGTGGGTTACTATCAGGGACAATTTGCAGGGATACTATGTAGGAAGTTGAGCAGCAAGATGTCTGCTCGCATTACACTTGAACCATTATATGTCAGTACAGTTGGGGAAGCAGGAACCCGGAAGGGAATTCCAAAGTCTAGCAGTTCTGGGGGGAAAAACTATTAAAGTAGAAAGCGTTCTAACATCTAGGGATCTATACTGAGTTAGGGTTAGACTTTGCTGCTTGTCGGGTTTCTCGGGGGTGTTTACGTCGAAGGGTTGCAAGGGCTTTTTTTTTACACAGTGATCACCACTTATCAAGGCCCGGAAGCCACTCAGGGATAAGGGTTATTGCAAGTACATTACGTTAGTGTGGAGATTTGATGAAGTGTTTACTTAAGGGGGCGGTTCATTAGGAATTTGTTAACATTGGACTTGAAGACATCCAAGTTGTAGTCCCGTGGGAAGCAGGCAGACGGAACAGAGTTCCACAGGCGTGCAGTTCTAAGAAAGAAGCTTTGTTCATGAAATCTACGTTTTGATTTAGGCAGAGATAAAGAGTGGGGGAAATTTTTCACAGTGGATTCAGCTATACGGGTGTTTTTCGTGAAAGATTGGCGAGCGGGGACCAGAGATTGGAGTTCAGATGAGCACCTGCTATGGAAATAGCGATAAAACAAGGATAGGCTCGCAACGTCTCTTCTGTGGGAGAGAGGTTGAAGGGTAGAGAAAAGGACATCCCCCACTAAGCCACGAAGTCTATTTTGTACTCTGTCAAGGCAGGATAGGCTGTTTTTAGCAGCTCCTGCCCAGATATGGCAACAGTATTCCATCCTTGGACGTACTTGGCTTTTATATAGATAGAGAATTGCATCAGTAGTGAGATATCTTCTGGAGCGGTAGAAGGATCCCACCATCTTTCCAGCGACCTTGGCAACAGACTTGATGTACGTGTTCCATTTCAGATCAGGAGTAAAGGTCAAACCCAGAAGCTTGTCAAAACACGGGGCCTCACCCAGACGAGAGCCATCCATCACAATTGATGCCAGATGTGGATCAGAGCGTTGATGATGTAAGGATAGGAATTTGGTTTTGGATGATGTAAGGATAGGCGTTTGGTTTTGGATGCATATGCTTGTAGTTCGTCGGAGCATCCACCATTAAAATACTTGTAAAACAGGCAGAGGGATACAACATTTCGTCGGTGGGACAGAGGTTGAAACTTAGATGGCAGTTCAGGTTCTATCAGGTTGGCAACTTTCTTTTGAACCCTGTCAAGCAGTGAGAGACAAGTAGAAGATGCACTAGTCCAGATGTGACAACAAAACTCTATACATGGGCGAATGGTGGCCTTGTAGACGTATAGGATACTTTCAGGCGTAAGTAACTTTCTAGCAGGTCTATTGCAATAATATACTGAATTTTCAAGAGTCTACGATAATTTTAAATGCCTGTACAAAACAGTCTAGAAACTTATTGAAGACACGTCGTAGTAGAATTTTTTAAGCGCCATTATTATTCAAAAATGAATTCTGATTTGAGAACGATTCTGTTTGTATATCAAGGTTATCATAGCGTGCATTAAATGTGACCCCTGTTAAACTTAACTTAATCGCCATTTACACGGGGTTTCTGATATGTAACTGTTGCACTTATTGTTCGTTCAAGTTCTCATAAAATATACATTGTTGTCACTTTTCACAATTAAACTGGTAGATTCTTGTAAGTGATCAAGTTTGAAAGTGGATTTTTGTTTGTTTTTTATTGAACTTCGGTCCACTGAGGCCGGAAACTGTTTCGAAGCAGCACACTAGTTTTTGGCAATAGTCCAGTGCACAAACATTGTCGAAAATTGAGCAATTTAATAACGCAAAGACAGAATTGATCGATGAAAACAAAACTAATGTTATTATTCTTTGAATGACTACATCGTTGAATTGTCTTTAACAAGTCTCGTTTGTAAACATATATATATATATGTGTGTGTGTGTGTACACATATATATATATATATATATATATATATATATATATATATTGGATTATTTAATCAGGTCCATCCACTTATTCCTAACTATGCGTTAGTCTTTGCTTTTTACTATTGTATTAACACCTATCAAGGCCAACAGCCACTCGCGGATAAGAGTTAGTAAGATGAGAATGATTGCCAGTCGCAAGATGAGGAACATTATGAGAATAATAATAATGATCTATACTATGAACTGCGTTTGGTTGCTTATAGGATTATCCATGAGAACCTTTCATGGGATTCACTCCAAACAAGGCATGAAGCCACTTGATGGAAGGAGCCAAAACATACAATTTGCCAGAAATATTGAGTGCACTAACATCAGTGAAAAATTGAACAATTTTTTTAGACAAATTGAGCAGATTTTTGTCGAAAACACTAAGACCGAATTGGTTGATAAAATTTATCAGCTTGTTTAGGGTGAGCAGAAAAATGTATTTCTTAGAATTACCTTTACTGAGGATTGAACCGTCAACCCCTTAATCTCCAGAAGCCCATAACTTAGAAGTAATAACTTAGCACTTATTGTGTCATGTAATTCCGAATAATCCAAATGATAGAAATTATTAATCCTCATCCAAAAAAATTCCAAGATGAGGAACATTATGAGAAGAGCAATATTAATCAATGTTATGAACTGCGTTTGATTGCTTATGAGAGCGTGCATGACGAGAATTAATTTTTCAACAGCCACTCATGGATAAGAGTTAGTGAAACAAGAATGATTGTCAACCGAAATACAGGAGTATTAACATCAATCAATGATCTTTTTTTTACACACCTTCACCCTAAACAAGGAATATCACCACTTGGACGTAAAGGGGATACTAATTGGAACCATGCTTGAAAAAGATTAAGATGTTGGTTTACGTTGCATTTGAACTTCTGCATGTCAGTACAGCAAGGGAAGCAGGTAGCAGGAAAGGAATTCCAAAGTCTTGCTGTTCTAGGAAAAAAAGAAACTATTAGAGTAGAAAACTTGCTGCCATTTAGAGACCTCAACAGTGAAGGGTTGTGATTCTGCTGTTAAGCGGATGTGTCGGCGATACGTACGTCGAGGGGACACAAGTGTAATGAGTTCATCAGAGCATATTCTATTAAAATTGGCGTAAACAAGGATAGGGATTCAACATTGTGTCGACAGGACAGGGGTTGGAGCTTAGTTGGAAAAGTGGGAACTATTAGATTGGAAACTCTTCTTTTAGATCCTATTCGATAGTGAGAGGCTAGTGGTAGATGCACCAGCCCAGATGTAGCAACAATCCTCCATGCATGGGTGAATGGTGGTCTTGTAGAGGTACAGGATACTCTCAGGTGTGAGTAATTATCTAGCACAATAGAGGAAGCCGACCTTCCTTGCAGAAGCCTTCCCAAATTCCTCAATTTATTTGATCCAGTTCATATTTCCCGTTAATATTAAGCCGAGGAGTTTGAAGGAAGAATTCTCACGTAGGGAGTTATTTGTCATGCATATGGGTGGTTGCTTATGGGATTATCTATTGTTAGAATTCTTAGCCGTTAAATAATCATACTTTTGAATTTTACACACACTTAGCATGTAATCACGTTCGCATGCTACATCTTGCTACACAACTCCCCACTTGGGATGTCCCTAATTCACAGTCGCTCCTCACATCTCAATGGCGTTGGGCCTTGTTTGAACTGAGCCAAAAGAAATTTATATTACTTGTATTGAGGATTGAACCTTCAACCTCCGGAAGTCCGTTACTTAGAAGTAATTATAACTTAGCACTTATTGTGTCATGTAATTCCGATAAAATCCAAATGGTAGAAATTATTAATCCTCATCCCAAAATAATCAAAACGTCATAACATCTCAAGAGTTTAATAATATTTAAATGATTATAAAATGTTAGCAATTCAAGAACGGTTTAATCATGACCATTGTTTGGAATTAAGCAGGATGTTTGCCAAATCTATCAACTATTATGACATCAGGATGTTAAAAAAGAAATTCTGTTTATATCGTTGAGAACCGAATACGTGTATGAGTGTAAGTCGTTAGCAAATCTATATTTGATAGATTGGATGATTTAATCCCATGTTCGTTCGTTATTTTTTTTTTATATTATTGTATTACTACTTTTCAAAGCCAAGAGTCACTCGCAAATAAGTGTTAGTGAGACGCGAATGATTGCCGACCGAAAGATGAGGAATATTATGAAAGTACTGACATTGGTCAATGATATGAACTGTGTTTGTATTGCTTATGGGGGTATGACAAGACAAAAATTATTGATAGGTGAAATCGATCCAGCTTAACTTAATGTGGTTCATTGTTATTTATCGTTTAGAAAACTGCTTATTTTGCAATTTGACTTTTTGTATCGAATATTTTAGATATTTGGGTTAAAGAAAAAAATGTACTTGGTGACAATTTCTGGTTTTGAAATCAGATATAAACAAGCGGTGTTTATTAAGGAACACTTTCATACCGCTTAGATTTAAAGTGAATTTTTAATTTCATTAATTTGTAAACATTTCGTTAAAAGAGTTAAGCTAATTTCATTTGCCAGTAATCCAAACGTCGAGTAGCATGGTCGTGGAATTAAACGTAATCGCCTAAAAGGTAGAAGGCTGCCCACAAAGAAAAAGGCTGATTTGATTATTTGTAATAAAAATATGAGTAATATCGTGCCCAAAGTTCAAAACCGACTTCGAAACCTTGTAGGTGATACTCTTTTCTTTTCCCTTCAACCTTTTTCCCACAGAAGAGAAGTTGCGAGCTTGTCTATGCTCTATCGTTGTTTTCATGGCATGTGCTCGTTTGACCCCCAATCTATGCCATCCTCTTGGCAAAATTTCACAAAAGCACTCGACTAGCTACAACTAATATATATGAATTATCTCACTCTCTGTGCCTTAATCTAAATGCAGATTCCATGAACAAAGTTTCTTTCCAAAAAACTGCCCACCTTTGGAATGCTATTCCGCTGACCTGCTTCCCGGTTGAATACAACATGGTAGCCTTCAAATCCAATGTAAACAAGTTCTTATTGAGTTGTCCTCATAAATAATCAAATTCTACCCGATTAGCACCATTAATGATTACTACACTACCATCTTACATTCATTCACTCTTATCCTCGAGTAGACTTCGAGCCTTGATAACTGGTGACTTAAAAAAAAATCGATTAATGGTATGGATTGTGCTTTATTGTTTATGAAACGGTCTACCATAATAACTTTTTATGGAATTCGTTCCAGACAAGGCATGAAGTCACTTGATGTAAAAAGCTAAAAATAGTACTTCGAAGTCAAAAACCTAGTCAACGATGGATATATTCTGACCCCGAATACATCAATTCGTCCGAAGTATTGCGCATGGAACGTGGGAACTGAAAGATAAAATTAGAAGTGCGAAAGTTACCAAGCTACCGGAAGTAAACCCAAGTTCACTTCCTATTTTCCTCACAAAATTTTAAATATATAACCCAAGTAGGTTTGCTACAACTAGTTGGCCAAGATCAAAGTGTAGTATCTGTTCTTCAGATGCGGCACTTCCATTTCTCGTTCTCTTTAAGTGGAGGAGAAATCCTTCACGACTGAGACAATTTTTATTTTTGTACCCTTTCTCCACATTAAAAAACGACCCTGGTGTCTAACTCTGTCCCGTGGGGAGGCATTGTAAATAGGTACGTTAATTTTTGATTCATGTAACTTTGAAGTTACAAATAAAATAAAATAAACGTCATATTTTCTTCTCTTTAATAACCCACGCTATTATTTTACCTCTTTGATCAACATCCTCGTAACTTAGGTGATTTAAGTTCAGAATATAAGAATTGGGATCTAAAAAGACATGTTTGTGAAGAAATAAGTAAAACGCTATGATTATAAACGGAAATTCCTTTCTGTTGAATACTACCATGTCGACTGACTAAATAAGTTGTCTGCCTGCTTGGCATAAATAAGATTTATTTCTCATTACGTTGCGAACAATAATAATTAGCCTCGTTGGTCAGAGCGTTCGAAATCAGAGTTGAAAGTGAATCGTAATCTACCCTCATGACTCTTTCTTTTATTTTTATCAGACTAGTTCATATTTAAAGTTAATTCGTTTTAAGTATATACATATATATGTATACATATACACACCTCTATCACTACTCTTATATAAGAATAACTTTGTGTGTGTGTGTGTTAGTTCCTTCTTGATAGGTTCCGAAACGGCTGAACCTATCCTTTGCAAATTTCACACGAAGGTAATTTATATGTCTGGCAGGGTTCTTAGATATGTTTTGTACATAAATTGATGCCATAAGTATCGAAAATCAAAAATATCTGATCCTAAAAATAACTTTTCTCTCTAATAGATACAAAAGAATAATTTTACTGGGCAATATTTTACGGGTTACCGGCCAAGGGAGATAATAAAATTTCAGCAAATCATTTCTTCTTTAAAAACAGATTTATTATAATCTGGAGATATAGCTCAGTGATGAAGCATTCTACTACAGATCGAATGATCTCCTGTCCAAGCCCGGGTGTAACTTATCGTTTTATTTTCTTTCTTTCTTATTAATGAGTTCATTTTACGCTAAAAGAAGAGATACCATTTAAAATTGCCGCAAATCATTTCTTCGTTTGCATATTTTAAAACAAAACATTAATCAGAAGTGAGTTTTCCAAGAGTTTTAAATAGTAACTGCAGATATTTTCGTATGGGTGGAAAATAAAAAAAATTAATAAAACAATATATTTTTATAACCTGCATTTTGACTGATCTCTAAACCGTTATAATTTTAAAATTTAAATGCCTTCAAGCAATGGAAATAATTTTACTACTAACTCCTGCGTGCACACCGTGGTGCAGGAAGACTGGAAGCGGATTAAAAAAAAATCTCAGTCTTCGATAAGAACAGAAGAGTACAGCTGTTACAACATGCCGCGTAAATAAGTCTATATTTCCCCGATGAAAACTCTGTTATGGATCGAAAATTAGAATTTAAATAATTTTTTCATCTGCATTTTGACAAATCTGTGAATTGTTATAATTTGAAGATCTTGTTACTTGTGTATGCTTTTTTGTAACGTGCCGCTGATACTTGTGACGTGGGCCTGTTGTGACAGGCAGACACCAACTTTGACACTAGTTCATTGTGAAATTACTCTGCCAGAACGACGACTCGTTTTACTCCTTTTTCTTGTCGTCGTCCACATACCAGGAGCACTGAACGACTGCCAACTAGTTTCACGCAATGGACGAGTATGTCTTCAATTGGTGTTGTCTGCCAAAATAACTGAAGGTTGATTTCGAAAATAACAACTACGAAAGCAACGCAGCTATTTCAGCTGGCGGGTAGCACGCGTTCAAAAAGGAGACAACAAACAAGGAAAATGTAAAATCTACTTCGCCGCTGATTTGCAGTTTTTCTCGAAAAAGTTTTCCACGAACAATTCACTAATACACCTCAGTTATTAAAAACAAACACTTCAATACTCGTCCTAGGAGAGATAAAATTAATTACCCTCGAACACAACAGATTTGCACCACTTTTCTGCCTTTCTATGAAGATCAAGATATAATTCTACTAAATCTTTTGTCTAGAACAGTTTTAACAGTGTTTAAGGCAATTTTGCACCCAACAAAACGGAAAAGTGATAACAAAACAAATATATAACATATAAAAAATTACCAAAGGCAAGATAAATTAATCTCCTATCTATCTAGAGTAACTTATCTTGCCTTTGGTAACATTTATTTATTTGTGTTTTGACCACTTTTACGTTTTTTTTCGATTATCGAAACATCAGAAGCATTCCGATAGAAAACCTGTCTAAGAACACTCCCAGTCACATTCGTGTGAAATTCAACGAAAATGACAGACACACACACACAAACACACACACACGCAAACACACACACACACACACACACACAAACACACACACACACACATACACACACACACACACACACACACACACATATATATACATTCTAAGCAAAAAAGTTCGATATTGGCATAATAATAACGATTGTTTCTGCATAACGAAACGATCTGCAAAAATGTACCAAAATCTTAATATGCTGAAAGAGCTGTTTGGTAAAAAAATATATATTTGGATGTTGGAATGTAGCTATATTGTTATTCTTTTATACATACTCTGTTGTTATATTTAACAAACATTGAACTTCTTAGCAAAAAGGGTTGGCACAGACACATGCACATACACACACGCATATATATATATATATAAAATAAGAAAAATATAAAGTCGAGTACCTCCTTAAAAATAACGGTAAACATAACCGAAGGGTAAAAGAAAATTAATAAAATAAGGAAACTATAAAGTGGAGTAATCGTATGAACATATGAAGAACGGTCGATGGTGACACCGATGATTGCCGGTGTCGCCCGATCCATGCCTGACCGTAAATCAGTCGCAGTTGGTAAAGGGGGGAAAAACCCCTCATGAAACACAGAGAAAATAAAACTCCATGGTGGAAAAGAAAGGAACGTTGCATAAATATAGTTGGATACGCAAATAGTAGTTGTCGACTGTAAGAGTTTGTTGTAAAACATGGAATCCATGGTTCGTTCGTTTCGTTTATTTTTTTTTATAAACGCGATTTTCTCTGTGTAAACTGTAAACGATAACGAGAAATAAAAACAATAAAATAAAAACAAAAAAGGGAAAGATGGCGTAAGTACCCATTGGATAAGGTAATAAAAGAAAAAGAACAATAAATAAATAAAAAAATGTTAAAAGAAAAGACAAGAAAATGGAATAAGTAACCGTTAGAATAGCTGTATGCCAATCCACTTTTTTAAAAGCAATTACGAACGCAAACCGGTGTTTTCTTGTAATTTTCTACTGTTAACGGTCAAGTCCGGTGTAAATGGGTGGCGGTGGAAGGAGGAATCTAATATAGAGAGAAGAGTTTAATTGATCCTAAGCGATTTTTGCAGCGAACTCTCACCAGATGAAATATAGGAATCTACGATCAACGACGTTATGGAAAGCTAATATGCCTATAACACACATCATATATTGTGCTGCAGCATGCGTGTAATAGATTTGCATGTAATGTCTCGATTTTTATCCCATTAAGGTCAAACAAGACGGGAAAAATGAGTTCATTTTATTTATATAGATAGAAGATACATAGATAGAAAGAAATAGAAGATAGCGATAAATAAATAAAATCTGTAAATTCCATACCATTTTGTAAATCACACTTTTAAACCATTGTACATTTATTTTAGCCATATTCTTATCACGTTAAAAAGTTTGTTTTTTTTTACACATGAGACGTTTTACTATCTCAAATAATTTAAATGTAATTTGAACTGAAGCATATAAAACATCCAGATTTTAACAAAACAAAAATCAAAAACTGACTGAAGACAACTGAAGAAAATAAGTTGAAAGTACTTGCAAAACAAAAACAAAAACAAAAAAAAAACAGATAGACGACAACGACTACGGAACTTTCCTACAAAAATTCCACCGAGACATAAAATTACCATTCGGAAAAATGTTTAATAATATTTGTCTGAATGTGTATATATATATATATATATATATATATATATATATATATATATATATATATATATATATATATATATATATATATATATATATATTAAATGTTGGCGTGGTTCTTGGTTATAAACAAAGACAGTATCGTCGTCTAAAATGGCCGTATCACAGTTAGGGCCCACGCCACAAAGTCATTGGTTTAATTGTCTTTCTTTTCTCTCTTCGCTTTCAACCAATTGCAAAACATTACATTTAATCTATGGACTACGGGCTGGAGATGTACGCTCGCTGTGACAAAACCCGTTTACCTTTTAATAATAAGAGAAACAAGCGCGTGAGCAACGGTGCGTTACCCTTAATGTTTCTTTTTAACGAAAAATAAAAATGAGATGACGAAATGCTAAAAGCGAACGTTATTGTTGTTGAATGTTAATGCCAAAAGCAAGAACGCGGAGAGTAATTAAAAGACGGAAATCATCTTCAAAGGGAGGAAAATAGAAAACTGGTCGTGTTTGGCATTCCTTGAATACACTGTCACCAGCAAAAAAAAAAAAAAAAGAAAAAAAAAAAAAGAAAAAAAAATGAAAAATAAAATGGCGTCTGAGGGAATTGAAGATCACGTGACGCAAGGAAGCGGCGGCATTTCAGCTTACGGAATGTAAAAAAAAGGAAGAAAAGAAAAATAACAACACATGCACACACACACGCACACACACACACACGCACACACACACGCACGCACACACAAAGTTTCCTTAAATAAATTAGCAGAAATAGCTGGCTTATTACCTAGGGGTAATATTCTTTTAGCGTCACGCGTAGAACAGATTTTCCGAAATACATGAGGTTAATAGGCAGCGACGATTACAGAAAGTAGGGATATGGTTGCAGTTTAAAGCGTTACATAACTATGTTTTAATTACTGGTTGTATTTACCCGGCATTGCTCGATGTGAGACATATTGCGGGGCGGAGGAGGACGTAGAATACAATCATTTAAAATGAAGACATGTTATTTTTTTTTATTGTATTAAAAAATGTTTTAATTTCACACAGAGGTAATTTTCTTTTACTCACATTTATCCCCAGCAAAACATATCGCCACTTGGACGTAAAGAGCTACTATTTGAGACCATGCCTAGGAAAAATTAACAATTTACATTTAAACTTCTGCATTTCAGTACAGTGTAACACCGATATCAGAGACTGCTTCTCCGAACCCTACAACCCTCTTATATCCGGGTTACACTTATATCTGGGATTCTTATATGAACACAGTCTCTAATTTGGGACCAGAGAAAATCTCTCTTATATCCGTTTTTCTTATATTCGGGTTTCTTATATCTGGGTTACACTGACTAAAAACAAAAAAGGGGGGGGCAGGGTTGCAGTTTAAAGGTTTACACATATCTGCATGTATTGTTTGGATTCCGTTCTCATCTTGAATGTTATTTGTACAATGTTTTCGGCCAATGTAAACTCCGATCTTCTTCAGATATATCTTGTCGAACCCGGGAATCTGCACGTAAACCCTTTATTTAATCAACCGGGGTAAAATGTTGCGGACCCGTGAGATAAAGTACTAGGTAAAAATTAAGTTCTAATTGATACGCTTTTGAAGGTTCAATCCTCAGTGCAGGCGATACTAAAAATAAAACAGCGAATAACTTAAGACTTCTATCCGATCAAGAATGTACGAGACCGTACTTATCCCGTGAATTAAATAAAATGGTTCTATTCGAAATTCCATGCAGATAACCGAAATCGAGAAAAATATTGCCGATTCGACAAAATACACCGGAAGAAGGTCGAAAATTATATCAACCAAAATGTTGTGAGAATAACACTCAAAATGAGAACGGTAGGCCGAATTATCTCATAGGTTGAGTCCATTACATATTCGAAACTGAAAAAAAACATACCAAGATTTTTCAATTTGTATTAATCTTATTCGAAAGATATAAATCTTATCTTTTCTCTTCTATAAAAAATAATAAAATGGGGTCGATTTTTCCCGCATCACTTTCGACTGTATAGGAGAACAACGAGAAAATTCGTATGCAAATTTTTCACACTCACTATTTTCAGTAAATACTGCAACGTGGTTTTATATAAGAATACACACATTTCGTCACCGTTTAATAAATATTACAATTTATCCTCTTTTAACTCACTCTCTCAAATACGTAAACCCACATAGATAGTAGCAAATATTTCACCTTCGTTATTGTTTTTCATAACGATCTTGCTCTTGATGTCGCAACTAAAGTCGTCATCGGTTGCTTCTCTTTTAATTTCAGGTAAGGATACTGGGAGCTCTCTAATTGTGTTGCCTATCATTAGTTTTATTTCGAAATCGGTACGAAGTGCAGAAATTATGGAATCCTCAAAAGGTTCCCTTTCCTTTGGTGTCAATCTTCAATTCAATCGCAGTCTTAAGTAATTCGCTGTTTTATTTTTAGTATCGTCTGCACTGAGAATTGAACCTACAATCGCATGGCTAATTTGTTCCGATGACAGGTACTCCAATTTAAAGTCACAATTTAATAGGTTGGTACCCATCTCAGTAGTCTATTGGTAATATACATCGGTAAGCCTTTTTTGGATCTTCAGTGACGGTTTAGATAGTCAGTAGCGGCTTATGATCGGTTTGCAATGTCAAAGTTCTGCTATGTAAGTACCTATGAAATTTCGTTACCGCGAATGTGATACTTAGAGCTTCTTTTTCGATTTGTGAGTACTGTCTCTCGGCTGGCAGTAGTGTTCTCGATGCATGGGCGATCGTGTTCTTTTTTTTTGGTACCATCAGGCATTATATGTACTATACAGACTTCAATACCATATGAGATTGCGTCGCTTACCACTATAATCTTCAGCTTTGGGTCTTAGTGCGTAAGAGACAGTTACAATGTAAGAGCATCCTTGATTTTTTTAACACCGCTTGACATTCAGGCGTCCACTTCCATGTTTTTTTCCTTCTTTAGTAGTTCATTTACTGGAGCACACAAGTCATGCATGTTCTTTATGAAGACCTGGTAGAAATTTGCCAGTCCCAGAAAACTTCGGAGCGTTTGTACATTATCGAGAGCAGGAATGTTATAAATAGCTTCTGCCCTCTTATTGTCGAGGCGTCTTCTATTTTTATCAATTATGTGACCTTAGTAAATAAGACTTTGCTTTTTACTTTGAATCCGAAGTTTTGAATTCTTTTAAAGCGTTCATGTATATGTTTGAGATGCTCGTCAGCGAATTTACTGGCAATAACGATGTCGCCCAAGTAGGCGCATATGAAGTCGATTCCACCCAGTATGGTATAATGAGTGCTGGAAAATTTCAGGAGCAACCTTGACCCCGAAACTTGAAGAGTCCCCTGTGTGTATTGATACAGAGGAGTTTACAGTATTTCTTCTCGACGGGAGTCTGTAGATATGCGTCACTTAAATCCACCTTAGAGAATATTTTACTACCTATGGGTTTGTTGAATACGTCCTCTGGTATGAGAAGAGGATAGTGGTAATCTTTCAGAGCCGCATTCAGGCCCGTGGAAAAATCCGCACAGACACGAATTTAGTTGGCCTTTTCGTATCGTATTCACCGGTGTTTACTTTCGATAGTAATTCGACCTTTTATAACCGATCCAGTTCCTTATCAATTTTCTCGCCAGCCGTAAACGAGGCGTTTTGCTTCTTCTTGAAAACAGGTAGAGCGTTTCCCTTCAGCTCAAATCTGGCTACGGTCTTGGTACATCTTTTTAGTCCAGATGGAAAAACTTCCTCCATCCAATCTGTTCTGAAGAAGTTCTCGGATGTCTTGCGCACAAAGACACTTCTTTTTTTGGTGATATCATTCAACGTCAAAGAGAGTATTAGCTATCCCCCAAATTTTATCTTATCGCCTGTCAGTGCACGAGCTGATTTGTTAGTTCTCATGGTTGTTTTTTTCAACCTTTTCCATGATTTTATGTTGACGATAGACAGGTCTGAACCGAAATCTAGCTGTAAATTCACTTCCTTGTTGAGGATGTTAACAGTTACATATTTCCGCCGGTTCCTCCCCTATTCAATGTCGGATCTCGCTTGTCGGTTCCTGTTATTTCTTCTGTTCTCTCTGCAATGTGCCAATTTTAGCCATACCTGTTACACTCATTGCATGTTTTACTTTTTTAAAAACAGTTCATAGACCAATGTTGTCCGCCGCAACGACTGCACGGACTTGTAGGCGATTTTGGTTTGGAGATTGGATAACTACTCTTTAATTGTGCTTGGGTTGTCTTCTTGTTTCCTTGGTTTTTTTTTTCGGGGAAGTATTCCTTTGGTCTGCAACTAGTTCTCTGTATGTATGACACACCTGATTCCTCGATGTTTCCTGAGTCGTTCTTTACGCTGACTACGCATTGGCAATCTTCCGCCAGCTTTTGAAGTGTTAGCCCTTGTTCGCTTTCGAATCTTGAAAAAACTAATCGTCTTATCTTTACGTTTTTCGTCGAGACGAGACGCTGCGCAAAACTGAAACTTGAAATTATCCGCTGATAGTTCAACTAGACTAAAGTCATCGCAGTGCTTGTTAACAACGAACAAGGTAAGGAAATCTTTGTCGTTACGTTTTGCCAGGTTGAAACACTTTCATCGCTTGTAAAAAAAGTCATATTCAGGTCGAAAAGTTCAGATAAAAGTTTGATTGCGTCGGAGAACTCCAGTTCACTCGTCTTCCTGGGAAATAAATAGTCAACGAACATGCTGTTGTCTGTGGTACCTAGTTTCCTTAAATGTAAGCGGACCGTTTTGGCATCTCTCCACTCCTGACAATCAAAAGTGAATAAATCTTCGTATCACCTATAAAAAGCGTAAAACGTCTTATCCTGCTTCGGTACGTAGGTGAGCGTTTCAATCGAATTCCATATGGTGTTTTTGGAAAAAGCTGCGCTGTTATCACCGTGTTCCGTTCTATTTATGTAAATGCTATATATATATATATATATATATATATATATATATATATATATATATATATATATATATATATATATATATATATATATATATATCATTTGGGGTTTCCACGTCTAAAACATTGAACACCGAAATAAAAATGAGGAGAAACTTTTTCCAACAACTTTTTAACAGTGAACTAAAATGGCGTCTTCTAGCCAAAAAATTTATTTCTTTTCCTTGTTTCAGAAAATAACATGTTCATTTCCAATGACAATCATGGAAAAAATATTCAGAAACTTGAGGAGAAAAAAATCTTGATCAAATTAAAAACGCTATATTTCAGTTTGCAATAAATTGAATCAATGAACGAGCCAGTGCGACACATGTGTGCGGAATAAGGTCAATTTGATAAAATGGACAGTTTCTGTGTTCTTCAAAGGGGACGGTTGGGTTGTTTATTATTATTATTATTATTATTATTATTATTATTATTTTTTTTTTTTTCAGCAAATAAAAAGTTCAACCTACGAAAACGCTTTGCAACAGAAGTTCGATTTTCTTTTTCACTTTTTTTTCTCAAGAAAAGGAAAGAGGACTTTATTTACGATTTGAGTTTTCATTTTTCCTTCTTCCATTCGTTTTTTTCCTTTACATGCGTTCGTTCCTTTTTATGAATGCTTTCGACATCCGTTATAATTTTTACTTGTGAGAACTTTGAGAAAATATCTTTTTTTTCTCTTTTTACTTTCAAATTAACACCAGCCGGGATTTGTTTGTGAATTTCCGCTGGTAAATTCTTTTCGAATTACCGTCAATTGTTATTTTGGATTCGAATTCCTCTGTCGCCGGTTTGTTGTGGTTTAAATGTGGAAAGAAGAAAAGGAAGGTTGTAAACAGTGAAAAAAAAAAGAAGAAATAATATATATTAAAAAAAATAAACATAAGTTGAGTGCGACACCGTTCAACTGGAAGGACAAAGTAAGGTTATGACCCACACACTTTGAGTCACAGGTCCAGAACTCGATAGCAGAAACTGGTTACCGGAAGTGACGTCAGAAATTATCAGTCGTCAGAATCTGTAGTGGTGCCACCCCAACATAAGCAAACATCCCAAAAGTTTTAATCGATGTTATTTTGGATAAATAATTTCTAATACTAGACTTTTTAAAAATGGACAACAATTTATAGCTCCTTGACTTAAAACGAGTGCTTTACGTCAAATTCATGGTTGAATATCGATAAATTGCGCTCAATTTTTTTAAAATGAGATACTAATACTTATTAAGTCTCTATAATAACTGTATATCGAATAAATAACATAATATGTACTTCGCCACACCTTATAATAATAAAGATTCGTAGAAAATATCAACCAGATCTAACCAGTAGTTTCTGAGAAAAAGTGAAACGGGAGAAAGACAGATAGACTAAGAGAAATGTGATGGCAACTTTCTGTCTAATAAGACGATGGCATTTTGCATTTCGTCAAGTACACTGCAGTGTCTATTGTGGCTATAAAGTCGAAATTGAAGTTGCTTCTCCGGATGCAGGCATGTGCGGGTGTTATGTTTAGGGGTTTCATTAAAAGAGAGTCTTATTGAGAGTTTGTCGTTGTGTCTTAGAGAGATGTTGGTGGCAGGGATGTTGTTGTTGAGAGTCTTATTAAAAGCGCAGTCTTATTAGAAGTTATGTTGAGAGAGTCTTAGAGAGTCTTATTAAGAGAGATTCATATATATGAAAGGTTTATACTTAGAGAGAGAGAGAGAGAGAGAGAGAGAGAGAGAGAGAGAGAGAGATGTTGTAGAGATTGTTGTTGAGAGAGATTGTTCGTGTTATAAAGAATGTTGTTGTTTCTGTTATGAAGATTCATATATATATATTAAAAATGTTTTCACTTGGACGTGTAATGGAGGAAGCTCTTAAAGTGAGGAGATAGTGTTCACTGTTCAGACAGTCTTAGTGTTCATATTGTGTATGTAAGATGTGTATGTAAAGACATTTTAAACCACATGATACACAAGACATATAATAACAATTTTCACTTTACCTTTTGGTAGAATTACAACACAAAGACGACGTTTATAAAAAACACATGATGGGTTTATTTCTTCTCACGACCGGCCGTGGTTTTCATCATCAAGGATTCAAAGCTTCACATTCTAAGTTTCAAAAATGACCGTCTCGCTTCTAGACGTTCGAATCCCAAACTGCAGACTATCGTCTGTCGTCCTCAGACTCTCTCTGACTCTCCCCAGTTTCTCCCCAAGTTTCTAACTATATCTAGAACTTCCCATTTTCCATGACGTCATACACATGTTAAAACATGTGTCTTCTTTCACGTGTTCTGAACATGCGTGCCCAAAACTTTTTCCTTTGTTTACAAAAGGAATTTTAACCTATATTCCCAATAACCTATTTTTCCAATATGTTAAAAACATGTTTATTAAATTATCTTGTATAGTTGCATTCCTGAATTGAATTTTTCATAACAGACTTGTCAACGCACATTCTTTTCTTGAAACTATTTTATCTCTAAGCTAAACAATGGTTTGTTTTACATTCCATTTTCTAATTCTCTCTCGTAATCTATTTCTAAACCTAATTTACGAGGTTCGAATTTCGTCTATTCTATTTCATTTTCATTTTAACTTATTCTCTCTATTTTTATACTTACATGAAAAGGAGACAGCCCTTATCATGTAACACGGGTGGAAAGGAGACCTAGGTTTAGCCAGTTACCAGGGCCCCCCTCACGGCGTTGCAGACAAAATCCGACGAAAAGACAAGCCAATATGGTCGGAGCTAGCGCAACTGCAGGAGTTACCGGAAAGGTGTTGCGGTGCTTCTGCATATCGGGACTTCAAATATGATCTATTGTAAGGGTTAACCCCCGTATACTCTGCCTTTACACAGGCACCCCAAGGAAAATATAATAGAAATGAAAAAGTATTCATTTTTTGGGCTCAACGGCGACAGATTTTCCTAGAGGTACGAGAAGTCGGGTTTTCAGTTATTTTATGTAGTGATTTGAAAAAAAAAATGATGACTGGTTACTCGCTGAATTTATTATATCAAATATAATTTTATATTTGTATGCGTGTGTGTATATCAATCTAAAAAAGAATGGTCCGAGTAGAGGAGAAAGAAAGGAGCAGAGAGAGAGAGAGAGAGAGAGAGAGAGAAGGGAGGAGGAAAGAGAGAAATATAATGAGACGGATATAGAGAGGTAGAAATATAGTAGTATTTTATAGAAATATGTTACACTTATGTCCCGGGTAACGCCAAGTATCCGTATATATGTTTAAGAGTTAGCGTGTTTGAGGCACAACTGAAAAGTACATAAATCAAAAAGGCTTTGTTTTGTATTCAAGTATGTCATTATTTTCGCTTTCATGTCAGTCAATGTAGCTTTCTATTGGGCTGATCTCTTTTCTTGCTTATGTCTAAGCCCAGCGACTATTTACCCGAGGGAAAAATCAAAGCGAGATATTTAACCGTAAGAAGTACAAAAGGCTGACGACGATGACGAGAAAAAGAAACGTTAAATAAAAGTGAGGCACTAATTCCATCCTCTAATGTTATTAATCCGAAAGATTGACACGCCTCTCTCTTTCTCTTTCTTTCTTTCTTTCTTTCTTTCTCTTTCTCTCTCTCTCTCTCTCTCTCTTGCCCGTTCTCTTTCTATCTCTCCTTTTCTCTTTAGCCTTATCTTTCTCCGAAAAGAGATGTCAGGCGAGCTAGCGTCAGATAAAAGAGAGATTTGCCCAAAACCGAAGCTCATGGAACGTGTTCAGACGGAGCTCAGACGAAGATGCAAAAAAAAAGTATCCTCTTCCGCCGTTGTTCGAGTCGGTGGCTTTCTGATACTAATCTCAGAGAAAGAGAAAGTGAGAGGAGAGAGGAAAGAGTGAGAGGGACAGGAAAAGAGGAGAGAGAAAAAGAGAAGAAAGGAAGAGAGAGAGAGAGAGAGAGAGAGACAGAGTAAGAAAGAAAGAAAGAAAGCGAGAAAATTTATATATATATATATATATATATATATATATATATAGCGAGAGAAGGGAAAAAGAGAAAGGGAAAGTTAAAGAAGGGGGGGCGAAAGAGGGAGAGAAATAGTGAAAGCGGAGATAGGAAGAAAGAGGCAGGCAGAGGGGGGAAACATATATATAGAGAGAAAGAGAGAGACAGGGAAAAAGAAAGAGAGGGGGAGAGAACGGGAGAGTTGATAAAGAAAAATTAAAAAAACAGAAAGTTAAAGACATAAAGAAAAAGATGGAGAAGGATTTACGTTATGTTTTTTTTTTTTAAATCTATTTTTATTCAATTTTCACCCCAAACAAGTGCACATTGCCACTTTGAAGTAAAGGGCTACTATCGGGGACATAAGTTGCAGGGACATTATGACGGAAGATGAGTAGCAATGTTCACAGTACACTTGAACTTCTGCATGTCAGTACAGTTGAGAAAGCAGGTTCCCGGAAGGGAGTTCCAAAGTCTAGCAGTTCTGGGGAGAAACTATTGCAGTAGAAGGCTTTCTTACATATAGGGATCTCTACTGTGTAGGGGTGGAATTTAGCTGCTTGACGGGTTTGTAGGGGGTATTTATGTCGAGGGGATACAAGTGCTTGTAGTTCGTCAGAGCATTCACCATTAAAATACTTGTAGAACAGGCAGAGGGATGCACAATTTCCTCGATGTGTCAGAGGCTAAAGCTTAGATGACAGTTCAGGACCTATCAGGTTGGGTATTCTCTTTTGAACTCTCCAGGAATCAAAGACTAGTAGTAGATGCACCCAAATGTGACAACAGTATTCCATAGATGGGCGAATGGTGGCCTTTCTCAGGTGTAAGTTGCTTTCTACTACGGTAGAGAGATCCCACCTTCTTCGCAGCAGCCTTGGCAATACTTTCAATGTATCTGTTCCAACTCATATTCTCCGTGAACATTAGGCCGGAGAGTTTAAAGGAAGTACTTTCAGGTAATATGTTATTGCCCATTGCTATTGGTGATTGAGAAGGTTTCTTGTAATTATTGAAGGAAACAAGCTTAGTCTTGGTAGCATTGAATGTGACATCTATGTTTGTCCCCATTCCACTACAGACTGGAGGTCTTCCTCTAGTGTTTCTGCCATTTCCTTAGATATGTGTTCATTTGTTTTTCCCTCATGCCTGTTATAGAGAGTGGTGTTATCAGCATATATACCCATCTCCGAAACAATTTTATCAGGAGTTTTATCAGGAGGTCATTTATGAATATCAGGAATAATAAAGGCCCAAGGATAGATCCCTTAGGTACTCCCGCATTGACATGATATTGTTTAGATATACAACTGTCGAGGACAACCTGGATTCTTCTCTTACTTAAGTAGGATTTAATTACGTTATGTGTTCTTCCATATGATCTGATTTTCCTTAGAAGACCATCGTGCCATACCCTGTCAAAAGCCTTAAATGTATCAAGGGCTATCAAAGAGTTAAATATAATCACAAAAGTGGATTCTCTCATAAAATATTACTACTTCTGATTATGCTTAGTAAGGAGGAAGTAGCATTCTCACCTAAAAACATAGCAATTACAAACCATAAATATCACACAGTAGACATGATTTTGTGGAAAGAATCCATTGAAAAGTTCATCATCATCGTTCCATTAACAACAACAACAACAACAACAACAACCACCACCACCACCACAGCATTAGATTAATCTACCTCCATCTCAGTTATACGAATAATTAGAAAATAGGATTTTAGATATGATCCTGACGAATATTAAATCTAAATTGACTCTCAGGTTTTGGTAATTGTTGGAAGAAGTTCTCAGCTGTTTTGAAACGTTTCCTCAAAGGATGAACCATAAGTTGAACATTTTTGACATAGATTGATATTACTCATTAATTCTACCGAAATTGTTGGACAGTGCCATAGAACTAGCAAAAGCTGAGACAAATATGACCAAATTGGAAGTTGACAGAGTAAAATTAGCGAGAAGAACTCTAATAATTAATCCATTTTACAGTACATACACTTTAAACAACATACCAAAAAAATGTTACAAGATTCTTGATAAAGTAGCAGCAAAATAGTAGCATAGGTCAATGAATAAACAAAAATAGTAAAATTATGCTTCTCAATATCTAATCATTTAGCTAAAACTATAAAGGGCCACCTAATGCAAAAATAAATGAGGTAATTAAGGAAACTGGGAGACATAGAATACTAATAACGAACCACTTTGTAAATGGTAAAACACTAATGACCTTTAAAGGGTACTGCTTTATTTAAGACATCGTACAAAAAATCTGAAGTCATTGAAAAACGTATATAAAACATGCATAGTGTCGACGGAGTAGGTTCAAGTAATGTTTCGAAAACATATATCATCACAAATGAGACGCAGCGAAGAAACGAACAAGAAATCAACATCTCTAGTTAAGTGGGTAAAGGAACTATGTAAAAGTAATACATAGTTTAAATTGAAATGGTAATATTAGGAAGTGCATAAAAATCTACCCCAAGGCGATGTAAACTTTGTACCCTAGAATAATATTATATAAGAGTATCTAAGGAAAATTTATTAAATAAAAGGCAGAAAGTTGTCCGAAGCTGTTTGCATAGAACCAAGTATGTACTCTGTGACAATATTTTTTACTCATAACGGGGGTGTGCTCCCTCAGAATTGGGAGATTCTATTTATAAACGCAGCTACTATGAACTGACGAATCAAATTAATTCACGTTCCGCTATCAACCAATCAAAAACCAGAAATGCTTCATAAAAATTAAACATTGCACATATTTTTTCCGTGTCAACACGAGAAGGATCTTTTGTTCTTTGGCTGCAAAATTATAAAGTCCGAAAATTGTAGAGAACAGCTGTCAACTGAGAATTCGTCATCTCCAGGAATTGTATAGAGTAACCTGGATTACAACTGAAGATCTTATTACAACTGATATATAAAAGCAGAATTGTTCGATCAAAGTAAATTCACAATTTATATATATACTAATCATTTATCTAGAAAACGGAAAAGTAATAAAGTAATGCAAATGTGATGATAATAATGATAATAATAATAATAATAATGATAATAGTAAAAAATTAGAAATTCCTAAGATAAAATTAAACAAGTAATTTAATTGGTAATAAATAGCATGATATATAAAAAGTAAATACACAAATAATGATATAGGCATAAAATGGATGGTCACATTTAATGCTGCCAAGACTAAGCTTGTTTCCTTCAATAATTACAAGAAACCTTCACTACCACCGATAGCAATGGCCAAGAACACATTACCCGATAGTAACTCCTCGGCCTAACGTTTACAGGGAACATGAACTGGAATTGATACATTGAGAGTATTGCCAAGGCTGATGCGAAGAAGGTGGGTTCTCTCTACCGTGCTAGAAAGTTACCTACGCCTGAAAATGTCCTGTACCTCTATAAGGCAACCATTCGCCCATGTATGGAATACTAGTGTCACATTTGGGCTGGTGCATCTGCTACTTCAATGTGTCACTGTGCCTTGTTTGGGGTGAAAATTGGATAAAAAATATATACAACGTTATATTATGAGTAAGAAACGACGTTAAACATATTTTATAATAAAATGTTCCATAAGTTCAGTATAAATAGATGTGTGGTAAAGAGAAAACTCTTATACTGACTACTTCATGAATAAAAATGAATCGACATAGTGGAGGCATTTATTTTTGATTACAAGGGAAATAACTGTGTAAACTTTTAAGCTTAAACTGTGAGAAATTATTGCAATGATTTTGATATGAATTAAATTGCGAAGTTCCTCCTAGGGTATTTTTAATATAAATATATTTTTAATAAATATATTTTGAACCCTTTAACCAATAGAAAGATACTCTACAATTTAATTTTATGTAAATAATAAACGATACGATAGCGTCCCCCATAAAACTAAGATGGCCGCTCCTAAATATGCAGGAAATTATTTCCGTATGCTCAACCTGAATAAACCCCTCGTAGATATAACATACAACAGATAACAATGATTAAGTTTCAATAAAATAAAATTCTTTATAAACATACAACAAATAAACATATCTTTGTTAGTTAAAACAAGTTAGAAATATTAAATAATTTTAACCCGTATGAAAATAAGAATGTGAATAGCTTTGCTCTTAAAACAAATATGGCATGCTAAATAAACATAGAATGTGAATTTCTTCCGTAGACCATTTCCTTTTTTTCTGATGAGTGAGTATACATAAGAAAAAATTCAATATTAACATAAAAATAATGATTGTTCTACATAAGCAACACAGGTCCGTAAAATGTTCCGAAGTTTTGATATGTTGAACAAAACTGATTGCAAGATAAATAAATTTGGATTTGGCATTATAGATATACTAGCATTTCGGCCCAGCGTTGTCCGGGTATTTGGAGGTGTATGCTGAGCAAAAAAAAAAAAAAAAAAAAAAAAAATTAAAAAACGGTCAATTTTTTAAAAATTTGACCCCTATTATGACCCCTTAACATCTATTGTTTTGGGGTCAAATTGAGTTTATTAAGTTAGATCCATTGGGGTCAAATTAAGTTTATTAAGTTGGATCCATGTCCAAGGATATAGGTATCTAAAATTTAAAGTGTTTACACCCAAAATTATCGGAGGAGTTTGGTAGAGTTCTCAAAGATCAAATCGTTGAACTTTGACCCCTTAACCGCGAAATTTCTGGCCAAAAACCGATCACGTAGATTTTCCCAAATCTCAGTACACTGTATATCAAATTTCGAGTCTGTAGACTAAAAATTGACAGAGTTATTGCGTAGGGAAATGTACACAAACACACAGACAGAAAGACACACATACATACAGAGACGTTCACTTTTATAGATATATAGATAATTATTCATTCATATATATTGTTATTCATTTATATACCTATTCATTCATTTATATATATTATTATTTATTTATATAATTATTCATTTATATTATTATTAATTTACATATATTATTATTCATATATATATTACTATTCATTTGTAGTATTCATTTATATATAAATTATTATAAATTTATATTCTTATTAATTTTATATATTATTATTTATTTATATATATTATTATTGAATTTTATTCTTATTCATTTACATATATTATTTATTTATATATATATTATTTATTTATATATATTAATATTTATTTATATATATTAATATTTATTTATATTATTGGCCATTAATATATTATCATTTATTCATATATAATTACTTATTTAGGTATAGTGTTATTTATTTATATTATTAATCATTTATATATATATTAATATTTATTTATATATAATATTATTATTTATATATATTATTATTTATATTATTATTCATTTATATATATTATTATTCAATTATATATATTATTTTTTATTTATATTATTATTAATTTATATATATCATTATTTATTTATGTTATTATTCATTTATATATATATATTATTCAATTATATATTATCATTCATTTATCATATTAATCATTTATATATATTAATATTTATTTATATATATTATTATTATTTATATATATTATTATTAATTTATATTATTATTCATTCTTATATATTATTATTAATTTATATATATTATTATTCATTTATGTATTATTATTCATACATATTATTATTATTCATTTATATATATTGTTATCTATTCATATATATTGTTATTCATTTTTATATATTGCTATTCATTTATATATATTATTCATTTATATATATTATTATTCATTTATATATGTTGTTATTCATTTATATATATATTGTTATTTATGTATGTATATTATTATTCATTTATATGTATTGTAATTCATTTATATATATTGTTATTAATTTCTATAATTATTCATTTATATATAGTGTCATTTATTTATATAATTATTCATTTATATATATGTTTTTATTAATGTGTATATACTATTTTTTATTTTTTATATATGAATATTTATTTATTTATATATTTTTTACTCATTTATATATATTTTTGTTTATTTATATATACTATTTTTCATTTATATATATTGTTATTTATTTATATATAGTATTATTTATTGGTATATATTGTTATTCATTTATATACATTGTCATTCATTTATATATATTATTATTCATTTTTATATATTAATATTAATTTATATATTTTTTATTCATTTATATATATTGTTATTCATTTATATATATATAATATTATTCATTTATATATATTGTTATTTATTTATATATACTATTATTCATTTATATATATTATTATTCATTGGTATATATTGTTATTCATTTATATATATATATATTAGTATTCATTTATATTATTATTTTTCATTTATATATATTATTATTCATTTATATATATTGTTATTCATTTTTATATATATATATATATTATTTATGTATATATATATTGTTATTTATATATATATTATTCATTTATATATATATTGTTATTTAATCATATACACTATCATTCATTTTTATATATTATTATTCATTGGTATATATTGTTATTCATTTATATATATTAGTATTCATTTATATTATTATTTTTCATTTATATATATATATATAATATTCATTTGTATATATTGTTATCTATTTATATACATTATCATTCATTTATATATATTGTTATTTATTTATATATATTATTATTAATTTATATATTTTTTATTTATTTATATATATTTTTATTCATTTATATATATTGTTATTCATTCATATATATTGTTATTCATTTATATATATTGTTATTCATTTATATATATTTTTATTCATTTATATATATTGTTATTCATTCATATATATTGTTATTTATGCATATACATTGTTATTCTATTTTACCTTTTCGAACTCATCTCCGTGTCTGTGTTTTTCTTAGTGACCTATCCAGAGTCACAATAATTAAAGAAGCAATGAGCTTCTAAATATAACGTATTGGTATACACAAATAGTGAAATATGATCGTAAAAAGCAGATTTTCCACACACACACACACACACACACACACACACACACACACACACACACACTTTAAATTTTAGATATAGGTTCCTTGGACTATGATCTAACTTAATAACTGGATTGTAGCCCAAAACAATAAATGTTAAGGGGTCAAAAAAGGGGTCAAAGTTTTAAAAAATTGACCTCTGCGGTCTCTTCCAAATTACTCAGATAATTTCTGCTCTAAATATTTGAAATTTGACCAGAAGGGTATTCAGATATAGGGCCAGCTTTTTCATCGGTTTGGGTCCAAAATTTTCAGTTTACAATATATAAATGTATGTATGTATTTTTGCATGTCTGCCCAACACTTTCGATAGAGGCGATAGATGTTCTCAAGACCAGTATCGTTTTGAAGTTCGACTTTTTAGACGACAAATTTCGAAAAAATTGGCTAAAAACATTAATATCTTCACCTTAAACTGGGAACTTTTCTACAGGGTGGCGTCGCTTTTTTCGCCGATATTTTTGAAAGTAATCTCTCCTTTCGATTGTCAAGCCTTAATTTTAAAAAAATGTCACTTCCGGTTTGGCGGTGGTCGTAACAGCATAGCCGTCACGTTTTTTCCCCCGTTCTTTTCCTCCTCTGCGGTACGGGTTCGAGCTTGCCTTCCTACTACACCTTTTTTTTTTTTTTTTGCTCAACATGCACATCCAAAACCCTCGGGTAATGCTGGGCTGAAATGCTAGTATATATATATATATAAAAGTGAACGTGTCTGTGTGTCTGTCCGTCTCTCTGTCTGTCTGCGTACATTTCCCTATGCAATAACTCTGTTAATTTTCAGTCTACAGACTCAAAATTTTATATACAGGGTGCTGAGATTTGCGAAAATCTTTGAGATCGGTTTTCGGCCAGAAATTTGGCTGTGTACGGGTCAAAGTTCAACAATTTTACCTTTTTAGAACTCTACCAGACTCCTCCGACAACTTTTAGTCTAAACACTTGAAATTTTAGATATAGATTTCCTGGACATGGATCTAACTTAATAACTTGATTTGAGCCCAAAACAATAAATGTTAAGGGGCCATAATAGTGGTCAAATATATATATATATATATATATATAATTATCCACTGATACGTGTTTCGTTGTCTACGACTCATCAGATTCAGCCACATGTGTCAGTGGATAGTTATATTTTAAAAACAATATGTATGCCGCTCCCTATGTGGGAGTACCAAGTTGGTTAAATGGGAAATTATTCCCAACTTGTATTTAGGTAAAAAATGCACTTTCGTAAATAATTGAATTCATCCAAAACGTATCGCAAAATCAAAAACAAATAACATTTCTCTCTCTCTCTCTCTCTCTCTCTCTCTCTCTCTCTCTCTATCTATCTATCTATCTATCTATCTATCTATCTCTATCTCTCTCTATATATATATATACTAGCACGGGTTCCCGGCGTCGGCGTTGTCCGGGTGTTTGGAGGTGTGTGTCGAGCAAAAAAAAAAAAAAAAGTGGTAGAAGGAAAGCAGGCTCGAACCCGAACTGCGAAAGAGGAAAAGAACGTCTTTGCTGTTACGACCACCGCCAAACCGGAAGTGACGTAGGTTAAAATTAAGCATAGAAAATCGATAAGAGGAGATAACTTTCGAAAATATCGGGGAAAAAAGCGACCCCTCACCTGTAGAAAAGTGCCCAGTTGAGGGTGAAGAAATTAATGTTTTAACCAATGTTTCGGTATCTGTCGTCTTAAGGGTCGAGCTTCAAAACAATACTGATCTTGTGAATATCCGTCGCCTGTGTCGAAAGTTTTAGGCAGACATGCAAACATACATACATTCATTTATATATTGGTAGCTAAAACTTTCGACCCAAACCGATTAAAAAGTTTGCCATATCTCTTAATACCCTTTATGTAAAATTTCAAATGTTTAGACCAGAAATAGTCTGAGTAATTTGGAAGAGACCGCAGAGCTCAATTTTTTAAAACTTTGACCCCTATTATGACCCATTAAAATTTATTGTTTTGAGCTCAAATCAAGTAATTAAGTTAGATCCATCTCCAAGAAACCTATATCTAAAATTTCAAGTGTTTAGATCCAAAATTGTCGGAGCAGTTTGGTAGAGTTCTCAAAGGTCAAATCGTTGAACTTTGACCCCTTAAAAGCCAAATTTCTGGCCGCAAACGGATTACAAAGATTTTCCAAATCTCAATACCCTGTATATCAAATTTCGAATCTGTAGACTGAAAATTGACAGAGTTATTGTGTATAGAAATGTACACAGACAGACAGACACACACACACACACACACACACACACACACACACACACACACACACACACTTTAACTTTTATATATATACTAGCATTAAAGCTCGGCGTTGCCCGGGTGTTTGCATGTGTGTGTTGCGCAAAAAAAAAAAAAAAAGAAAGTGGTAGTAGGAAGGCAGGCTCGAACCCGTACCGCGAAGGACGAAAAGAACGGAGGGAGGGAATGACGTCCCTGTCCGCCAAACCGGAAGTGACGTAGTTTTTAATTAAGGCTAGACAATAGAAAGGAGAGAAATGTTTTAACCAATTTTTCGATGTTTGTCGTCTGAAAGGTCGAACTTCAAAACCATACTGATCTTGTAAAAATCCGTCGCCCCTGTCGAAAGTTTTTGGCACAGATGCATACATACATGATGATTGAAACGTCTTGTCAGACAAGTGCCACTCCCTCAGACATTTAAAATCCATGAGCCCAAATGTCTGAGGGAGTATCTATACAAATATGATGTTACAGAGTTTTAGCTTTGTACGACAGCTAAGTCTCTCTCTCGGTTCAAAATGTTGAGATCCACCAACAAGCAAGAGAAAGATAGCCAGCAACAAATTAAACTGCAGACCAGCTTAATGCGGGTACTGGTCTTCCGCTTTATGGTTTTTTAAATCAGAGATTTGCTTCTCCTAGAAAGGTTGCCTTCACCACGGCTTACGGGAACCCTCTCTACCCCAATATACATACATACACACACACACACACACACACACACACACACACACACACACACACACACAAATATACACGGTGCTAGTTGGCCGTTGACCCAGAAAAAGAGTTCATTCGCCCTTTGGAAGGTCTTGTTTTTAATCCTTCAGGGAGACTAGCCGCCCTCCTCACCAAACACATTTGGTGGGGGAACCAGTTTAGTCGCCGGTGGCCCGACCATGAGGCAGGTAGTACTGGGTTACATGGTACCAGTAGCATATGACATGACCTGACATACATACATACATACATACATACATACATTTATATATTGGTAACTAAAAACTTTCGACCCAAACCGATTAAAAAGCTTGCCATATGTCTCAATACTCTCTATGTAAAATTTCAAATGTTTAGACCAGAAAGTGTCTGAGTAATTTGGTATAAACCACAGAGGTCAATTTTTTTAAACTTTGTCCCCTATTATGACCCCTTAAAATCTATTGTTCGGGGCTCAAATCCAGTTATTAAGTTAGATCCATGTCCAGGAAACCTATATCTAAAATTTCAATTATTTAGACTCAAAATTGTCGGAGGAGTTTGGTAGAGTTCTCAAATGTCAAATCGTTGAACTTTGACTCCTTAACAGCCAAATCTCTGGCCGAAAACGAATTACAAAGATTTTCGCAAATCTCAGTACCCTGTATATCAAATTTCGATTCTGTAGACTGAAAATTGACAGAGTTATTGTGCATGGAAACGTACACAGACAGACACATACGCACACACAGACAGACACTTTCACTTTTATAGATAGATAGATAGATATACCTCAGTAGCAATCACATATGCTGATGTACTATTTTCTCTTCATGTAAATATACGTGTTTACCACTGGGACAATGATTCTTAGTACCATAGCTTTAAAGACTGACTCTAAACTGTTTTAGATCAGACCCAAAATAAAACATATTCTTGTTAGCCTTCCATATTGTCAGTAGTTATCTTCTGATTTATCGGTGGGAAGTTCTTGCGGACGTAAAATTTCATCTAGAACATGAAAATCTGTGTATTTTTGAAACTCTTTATTTTTAACAAGAACGACCTTTTGTTTCCATAACAAGCTCATCTGTCGACATGCTCATGAATGTAAAATTCTTTAAGTTTTATATGATCTATGAATTTAATTCATGTTCAGTTACCTTTCGTGATGTTAACCTAAGACTATCAAAATGGTTTTCTGATCCTCAAATTAAGTGATAATCCGAGAGGGCTGAGTTAAGAGAATATGCAGGACAGGGCAAGATTTCTCAACCAAATCATTTTGAACTTTTTGTCAGCAGTGCTGTGTGAGGGCAAATATTATCATGAGAGAAGATGTTTTGTTTTTTGTTGACGGATCAACATTGGTGAGAATATTGTAGAAAAATATGAATGATGCTTTAAAATCTGAGAGAAAAAGTTATAAATTAATCATGGCGATATATTTACGTAATAACTTAGCGGTTTTATATTCCATTTTCAACGCTGTCATACTCTCTGTTGATTGTTTACCGAAGAGAGTAACTTGGTGTATCCGTATCGTTGGGAAACGAAAACGTTACATCCTGGGCACGGCAACCAACTCCCCATGGTGCTAAACAGGATAAAACGATACATCCTTTTAGACCAAGGGGTTGATTTGGCGTTTGTTACGCCTGCGTAACAAGTCTTCTCTTTGAATTCTCGTCATCATTATGTGTCATTAATTTTCTCCTGAGAATTAATTATGCTTTATACTGGAATTGAACAATGAATGCTATAAGTGAACAACACAGTTTTTATAAATTTGTTTATAAGAACTATTTTATAAATTTATTTATTTCAATCTGAAAAAAATATTTAAAAAAACTCGCACGGCCTCCTCGTTTCAACAATATCTCTTATGATGGCGAAGGAGAAAAAGGCAGAGAAAGAGCGAGGGAAGGAAAGAAGGAGAGTGTGAGAAAGACCGAAAGAGAGAGATAGAAAGAAAGAAAGAGAAAGAAAGGGAAAGAAACAAATATATACTATTGTTAATTAATTTCAGTACGTTATTCTAGATTTTAACTCGTTTAGCAAAGTCATGACACCATATTCCTGACATTTGCACCCGACAATCTCGATTGCATAAACAACAATCGCTGATGTGCGCTGACATTTCGAGACAATGATAGTACTAGCTTTATTTCCTCGATGACAATAAAATGCGGATAGAATGTTTTTCAATGTGAAGAGCTTTAGAGTCCCCCGAAAGGGCTCGTATTATTGCGTCACATTAGATGGACTTCCTATCACAGGCAAATTTTAATAATTATGTAGATAGATGCTTCGCACCATCATTCATCGTCTGTCTACACAGCCGATGCAAGTACGCGTAGTATTTGTATCATCGTTTTGTTGTCGGTCATGAAACTTCCGGTTTTTAATCAGTATACATCAGTTTGCGCTGACACAAATACCCTGTGTATTTCTAGCCTTTGTGCTCATAGCACACGAAATAAATCAGGCGGCCGTTATGAGAAATTGTCTTGTTTCGTTCATACGCCATAAACATGCCGGTTCGCCATTAGATGAAACGACTTTGTCGACAGAAATATTTACTAACGAATAATAACATTATTGTTGTTGTATCCGATTTATTTGAAAAGACGTAGAGTTTAGCATATTAAGTTGTAATTTATGGTGCGCCCAAACGATTTATGCGTCGAAAGAAATTAGTTTCGACTTGTAGTTGAATTCCTATTTCATGTCTCTGCGATGAATTACGGCATGGCTAACGTTTATTAATGCGTGGTATAATAAGTAAATACTTACAGCCGAGAAATAGAAATAAGTACAACCCATATCTTTAATCAAACGCATTAAAATTTAATTTTCTACCGATCAGTATCTTTCTAAAGAGTAGAAACTCATTGCAAGATTAATTATCTCTGAACTTGTTATCGAAAACTGACTTATCAAAAAACGAAAACAATTTATTAAATATTAGCAATCCGAACAAATCTGGTAAATCCAAAGTGCAGCAGAATAAAAAAAACCACCAGTAAAGGTTTTCCACATTTCACAGAAAAATAAGAGAAATCGTTTCTGAAAATTCTTGGAGTTCATACATTAGATCCATTGCTCTTTCTGCTTCTCGTAAAGTCAGTTCTCTCTATCGCTCTAATCACTTTCTTACACGTATTCCTCATCTCTGCAAATCTAGTATCCGGTCATGTATGAAGTACTGTTGTCATATTAGGGCGGATGAATCTCTAAACCAATTAAAGATTATTAATAAAGTGGAGAAACGTACCTATAATTTGATTGGCCCTATATATTCATCTTCTTTGTATCTTCTCTCTCTCTCTTTCACATCCGTGATGTTGCTGGTCTCAGTATTTCTATAAATACCTTTATAGCGTATATTCTTCAGAATAGTCTAATCTATTCCTTGCTTCCATTATTACAGCTCGTTCGACTCGTTAGTCTAGTGGTCTCCGTCAATTCAATGTTTTGGTACATCATTGAAATACAGCTTCCTATTTCAGTAGCTTTTTTTTCGAAGAACTGCGGCTTGTGGAACTCTCTTCCTGCTTACTGTTTTCCTTCTACCTGTAACATTGGTCTTTTCAAGACTAATGTCAGTAGACATCTCCTATCTTTTCGATAATCATCTTTTGTTCTTGTTAGCCCCTTACATCAAGTGGCTTCACGCATTATTAGGAGCGATTTCCATTAAAAATAGCGATATATATATATATATATATATATATATATATATATAATTTATTTATACAAACATTAATATACCTGCTCTGTTCACTCATTGAACACTCTTTGGTTTCATTGGATGTACTTCTAGGAAACTAAACTCTACTGGCTATATATATATATATATAAATATATATATATATATATATTTAAAAAATCTATAACTTTATTTACATTTGCTATAGAAATAATCTGTAAAATGGATTTGAAAGAAGTAAATCTATATTTTTTAAGCTTTTATTGAAATTTTATTTAACTTTCCACATGCCCTCCATCATTAGCAATACAAAGGGTAATACGATTTTGTAGTTCACGAAAAACATTTGCCAAATGATTTATAGTAATGCCTGAAATTACATTAGTTATTCTAGCTTTCAAATCTTCCAATGAACTAGGTTTGGTTGCATACACAATTGTTTTCACATGTACCCATAAAAAAATCTAATGGAGTCAAATCTGGTGAATGTGGAGGCCAATGAAATGGTCCACCCCTTCCGATCCATCTGTTAGGAAATTCCTGATTTAGAAACTTGTCTAACACGCCGAGCAAAGTGACAAGGAGCTCCATCTTGTTGAAACATTGTATCATCTTTCAAGTTTAATTGTTCAAGTTGCGGAATAAAGTAATTCTGCGACATATCTAAGTAGCTGTCACTGTTAATAATACAATCTTCAAAAAAATATGGTCCTATGATTCGATTTATTCCCAAAGCACACCACACATTAACTTTAAGAGAACCCCTTTCATTTGGGTTTTCAGTTCCCCAAATTCGGCAATTATACCTGTTGACCTTGCCACTAATGTGAAATAATGCTTCATCAGAAAACAGTAAATTACTCCCAAATGCATCATCATTGCAAAGTTTTTCATTGAACTGGTGACAGAAAGTTAGCCGTGCATAATAATCCTCTTTTAACAACTGTTGATGTAATTGAATTTTGTAAGCTTCCATATGAAGTTTTGGCAGCCCGAGCTCCAATGATGCCCGTCTTACAGACTTTCTCGGACTTGCAGTAAAGGATTCTTCTATGGAAGCAACACTTTCGTAACTGACACATGGCATTTCAGACCATGGTTTATCATGGACGGAGCCTGTCTCTTTAAATTTTTTCATCCATTTAACAATGGTGTTTCTATGAGGCGCTTTTTTATTGCATTCAATTCTAAACTTTTTTTGTACAGCAATAGTAGATTTTTTTCGTTTTTTTGTTACACTCGCCATTAATTCATGGTCTTTTGACCACGTTTTTAAACGATGTTTTCTCCCCCGTTGCCAACGTTAATCTTGAAAAGGGTTGGCTGAAAGACGTCTCGATAGGGTTTTTTCTGTCCCACCCCTATTTATCCCTGTTATCTAATTTATGCTTAGGAGATATACTTTAAAAGTGTATTTTGGTCTTCTTTTCGAAAGTTTCTTTTTAATGGTTTATGTTTAAACTATAGGAAAAACACACACAAACACACACAAATAAAACAACAACTAAACCTCCAGCAATTAATTATGGCACTACGTTCAGTGTTCTTCAAAAGAGTTATAAAGTTATGCACCCATAAAAATCTTTATATATATATATATATATATATATATATATATATATATATATATATATATATATATATATATGTGTGTGTGCGTGTGTGCGTGTGTGTGTGTGTGTGTGTGTGTGTGTGTGGTCAACGTAAAAAATATTCAAAAGTAAAACCATTGAATTTCATGAGGTTGTTGCTAGTGCCTAATACAAAGAGCAAGATATTATTTTATTCAATTCAGGTAAGGAAAATTATCAATAGTTGCGACAATAAATTTACTGTTTCAGTTAAAAAAAGATTTCATTAGGCAACAAAAACAATCGATGAATGATTTTTAATTATTATTCTTTCTTTTTTTTTCTATCAACAAAAACACAACTCTGACTTTCATATTACGTGCGCCAAGCGTATTCTTCCGGCATTTGAAAATAACACCGCAGACAACACGCGGATTCTTTACTAACTGTTATTTCTCCGATTGAACATCATGGCGAGGAAAAAATAGACAAAAAATGTATAAAGTTCTCCGAAATATTAATTTTAAACAAATAAATATTTACTTATTTTCGTAATATTGCGTTTTAATTTGAATAATAAACTTATTTTATACGGATTTTATTTTAAATCATTACAACGCTTCTATCACCGAAAACACAACTCTGGGTTTCCTATATATATATATATATATATATATATATATATATATATATATATATATATATATATATATATATATATTAGTGTATTAAGCGACGCTCTTTGTGTAAACAAATCGAGCGGAGGCATTTGGACGATGTCAAAAGATCGTTAATTCATTACCCTCACATCAGCAGCCGTATAGCGTAATGGTAAGAAGCCTTGATTGTCATTTGGGCGGTCAGGTTTCGATTCTGACTTGAATCAGTTGCCTATCAAGCCGCACTGAGGAGCCGTGAAACAGCGAAACCGTACTGTATGTGGATGACTATATATATATATATATCTGTGTGTGTGTTTATTTCGTTCGAACCTAGTTGAAAATCACCTTTGATTCTTAAGCCCGGTATTCAACCCCTAGGGAACTACTAAATTTATCTTTCCTGAGACTAAGGCGGCAATACAGTAAATTTAGATGAAGATGAGGAAAATCAAGTCTAGGGGATGCCATTAAACATTGTAGGCATTAAATTAATGGTATTGATCTGATTTTGTTTTCAATCATATATGAAAAACTATTAAATACATCTTTTCAAAAATTCCACATCAAAGAAAATATTCAGTGCATATATCGCGATTTGTTTACAAACAAACGTTTGAGCCCTCTACGAGTAGCGGACGGATGTTTATTTAAATAGACGTTCGGACAGTTTAATTTCGGCCACCGATTCCGTAGTCAGGGGGTAGGACTGCCGACTGTCATCACGACGGTTCTAGGTTCGATCCTCGGCTTGGGAGAGGTGTTAGTCTAGCGGCACTGATGAGTTGTGAAACAACGAAACAGGTCTGTATGTCGATGACTAAAATATATTTTATAAAGCTCCCCTCTTCGGTAGAGCACTCTCGTAAATTATCTTACTCGCTACTTAATTTAGCTGAAATAATGCGAAGCTCGCGATTTGTTTACAAACAAACGTTTGAGCCCTCTACGAGTAGCGGACGGATGTTTATTTAAATAGACGTTCGGACAGTTTAATTTCGGCCACCGATTCCGTAGTCAGGGGGTAGGACTGCCGACTGTCATCACGACGGTTCTAGGTTCGATCCTCGGCTTGGGAGAGGTGTTAGTCTAGCGGCACTGATGAGTTGTGAAACAACGAAACAGGTCTGTATGTCGATGACTAAAATATATTTTATATATATATATATATATATATATATATATATATATATATATATATATATATAACTACTTCATTTACTCACACAAATTTAATGTACGAAAGTATAGATTTATAAACTTTAAGTATTTACTTCAAAAGTGCTCAATACGTAGGTAGAGCTAGTTAGTAATTTATAAAATATATATGTCGATTAAGCTACACTGAATATTCTGCGTTTCATCCACTGTAGGATTCGTCAGGCTTATGCGCATAAGCCTGACGAATCCTACAGTGGATGAAACGCAGAATATTCAGTGTAGTTTAATCGCCATATATATTTTATAAATTACTATATATATATATTTATATATATATATATATATATATATATATTCTATAGATATACATATAAGATTTATGTTTGTTTTGAAATCCTTTTTAACAGCTAGCAATAAAAAATATTAAAGTATTAAATTAGTAACTTTGTTTTGTTTTTTATGCACTTACTTTCCGCGCTGGTGAGTTGCCCAACTGGTATAATGATGATTGATAACTATTATATAGAGCAATGAAGCGAAACAATTGTGCGCAAATATTGCTAATAAAACTCTAATTTTTTAGATAAACAATAAAATGTGCGTGTATTTATGGTAGAGTATCACATTATGAGAAATCTAGCAAATTTGAAGCGCAGTCGAGTGTAAATTCAGGCAGTGAAAATTTCCACATTTCTCAGGACAATAGCAGTTCCTCTGCTTAGTTCCAAAAATATGCATTCACATAAGTGGAAACATTAATAAACCAAAGTTTGACAATTTCTTGGGAATTAGGGAGAATAGTCGTCCAAGAGCAAATAAAAATTCAGCAGAATTTCGAGGATTATTACAAACATTTTTATAGCGGCGAATATATATGCATGCGTTCGCGCGTGCGCGTGTGAGAGATATATCTCAAGAAAGGGATATATTCGGTTAAAATAACGGGTTCCGTTCCAAATATGGAGAAAAAGAAATTACTCATTTTGTGTAAATAGTAATAGGTTGTTTATTTGGGGAAAATAACTGTCGTAAGATTATTTAAAAAGAAAGACAAAAATACAAAGAAAACTAATTTCAATTCAAAATTTGCGTTTTTTTTAATAACAAATATTATTGTATTAGAACTTATGTCACTCTTCATCACTATTGATAATGATGCTTTTGATATGTGTGATAATAATAATAATAATATTAAAAATAATAAAAATAACAATAAGATGTGCTTACAGTTATATCTCATAGGATTAGCGACACTCTCGACAGAAGCAACCTTCTAGTCAATTGCTCTTGACATATCAAAGGCCTTTGATAGGATATGGCATAAAGGTTTACTTCACAAAATCTTCAGCTATGGTATAGCTGAAAATGTCTTCTCAATCATTAAATCATTTCTCTCTGATAGGTTCATAAGAGTAGTAGCTGATGGGCAAAAATCAGAAGCTCACAATATTAATGCTGGAGTCCCTCAGGGGTCCATCCTGGGCCCAACACTTTTCCTGATCTACATTAATGATCTTCCAAATAACATCCTTACATCATTTGTAGACATTTTTGCTGATGATACTGCCATCTATGGTAGCACATCTAAGACAGTAAACGATTCTCTCTCCTCTGATCTTGATCACGTTGTACAATGGGGAAAGAGGTGGCTTGTTACTTTTAATGCATCTAAAAAATCATAAGTAGCTGGGGTGCTTGAACTTGACATGATACTCTACAATGAAATAAAAGAAAAGACGAAAGAAGTGTATATGAAGAGACTCGAACTGCTCCTGAAATCTCGACTAAATGATAAGAACAATTTATGATCGATTGCTGTAATTCGGTGCAGCTTTTGTAGGATGGACACAGGAAGAAATGAAAAAGCTTGATAGGGACACAAGTATGGAGCACATCACACAAATTCTAATGGGCGCAGGCTGTAAATTATAAGGAAGAAAAGTGGAAGAGGGCTGATAGATAATATATCGGGAATATGTCGGGGAAGGGTTTAGATGTGTGCACCACTACTTCACTAACAGCCATGAAGTGTTATTTGCAAAAGTGGCGAAAGAGGAAGAGCTAGATAAAGAATCAACGGAAGATAAAGCAGAAGGGCAAGGAAAGAACCGAAGCAGAAGAGTTGACTGAGTTGGTAAGAATGAAACGTTATGTCCAGTTTGAGCGAGATACTAAGGCACTAAAATGTTAGGATATGTGGAATTTTCTGTCTAACGGTGACTTGAAAAGAGAGACAGAAAATCTTATATTTGCTGCCCAGGAGCAGGTACAAAATACAAATGCAATCAATAGAAACATATTTTGGAAGGAATGTTTTCAGTGCAAGTTGTGTGGTGTAACTCTCGAACCAGCATCACATATTGTTAGTGCGTGTTATACTTTTGCTCGAAAACAGTAGAAATATCCCATTGGAGTTTGTACCGAAAGTTTGGAATTCAAGTGATGGACAAGTCGTCCCAACATCATCCAGTGGTAGTAGTGAAAAATGAGGACGTTAAGATTCCTTGGGATTGCAAAGTTCAAGAGATAACTTACAGAAAACCATATATTATAGTTGTGAATAAAAAAAAATAAAGACTAAATTATTAATGTGACTTGCCCAAACGACATCAGCTTAGCAGGTAAGAAGAATAAGAAACTATGCAACTATCAGAAACTGAGGTAATTACTAGGTTATGGAATAAGAAAATTTCTATCGTGCCAATCATCATAGGTGTGCTTGGCTCAATTTCACATAGACTTGTGAAAGAGTTGAACTCCTTAGGAATCAATTACAACATCACCGTACTACAGATATCAGTTCTTCTTGGTACAGCAAACATCTTATGTCAAGTGCTTTCCATCTAATTAACTCTTTGTCTATGCTCGCTAGATTTAGTATAAAAGCCTGCTTTTGAGTGAAAAAGACTTGTGTAAAACATCACAACACTGTGAAGTTAACGAACATAATAATAATAATAATAATAATAATAATAATAATAATAAAAATAATAATAATTATTATTATTATTATTATTATTATTATTATTATTATTATTATTACGCAGAACCAAATGGGACGGATTCTTGGACCGCACTATCACTGGTGACGAGACGTTGTGTCACCACTACGAGAAGGAGTCCAAATGACACTTGAGTTTTGGCACTACTCACGCTGTCCAGCAAAAAAGTTCATGATACAGACATCTTTTGGGACGCGAAAAGCGTTATCTTCCAGGGTTTCATGGAATCAGGGTTGGCTGCCAACTTTGACCTACGTTGAAACGTTGACAAAGCTAAAGGCCCGGATTGCTGTATCAGTCCAGAGATAAAAAAGGAAACATTCCGTTTGCAACACGATATACAGATTTGAAGACCACGGAATATGTGAAACATTTTGGCTTGATGGTGCCGTCACACCCACTTTATAGTTACGATATGACACCGTCAGACTTTTATTTATTCGGACCTCTGAAGAACGCATTACGTGGGCAGCAGTTCGCCAACCACAACGTCATAGTCGCAGTCGTGAAAAATGAACCGACGGCAGGAGTTTACTTTTATGACGGAGGCATCAAATCTCTCGATCATCGCTGGCTACATTGGGAATGGTGGTGTAAAAAAATAAATTCTAGAGCATAAAACGTCGTTCGGTTTCATCGTACTACATCCCTTTTAGTAGCTCTTAAACCTTTTGAGTAAAAATTGGAGACATTCATTTAGGAACAAACCTCGTATTTCTAAACACGTTTAGTCATCATCATCGTCGTCGTCGTCGTCATCATCATCATCCTGTTTAAATCAATGCAAAATGGACGTCTAACATGTAGTGGTTTATTTTTTATTGATTTAAACAGTTTACTTGCAACAACTAATATTAGCCTCACACCAGCGAGGGAAATGCCGATACGCATAAAAAGTTGTCGAGAGGTTGGCCCTGCGTTTTCTCTCACAATGAATCAGCATTATCTTGTAATCGAACTATAAAAACAGACTACAACTAATTTATGAATGGAATAATTACAATAAGGTGACAAAATCCATATTTCTATCCTGAATATCCGACACTAACTGGAAGCTGAAGGGATATCGGACTTCACATTTGAATATAGTAGTTTGAATAATACCCTCTGAACAGACTCTCATCGAGCACTTTAATTCTTATATACGAGGGGCGTGCAATAAGTAATGCCCCGACCCACCTCCTGTTGTCGGATCTAGCTGAAATTTTTGCGTGTGCAATGATTTATATCTCTACGGATTATGTGACAAAGTACAGCTCTGAACTAATTGTGGTTTCTGTTTTACAGGTGTTTGAACTGAGTCAGGTGTGAAATGGAGCCTGTTGAATGTCGAGCAGTGATCCGGTTTTTGTATTTCAAAGGACGCACACCACATGAGACTTTTGATGAAATGAAAGAAACATGGTGATAATGCCCCATCATATGACCTTGTTAAACGCTGGCATCGTGAATTCAAACATGGCCGGAAGTCTGTGGAAACAGCTCCCAGACCTGGTCGCCGCCCCCTTCTGCCATTGATGAGGCATCTGTCCGACAAGTTGAGGCTGCCATTTTGGAAGATCGGCGCATTACTATTCGCCAAATAGCTCAAGATGTCAAGATTAGTACAGGGTCTGAGGAAACTATCATTCATGACCATTTGCATATGCATAAGATGTCTGCCAGATGGATTCCTAAGTTGCTCACACCATTCCAGAAGCGAGAACGAGATGTGCCAAGAAGATGAGTCAAAGTTTTCCAAAAGGCTGAAACCTGGGTTCATCACTATGATCCAGAGACCAAAGCCCAGTCAATGCAGTGGAAGCACTTGGACTCACCACCCCCAAAGAAGGCAAGGGTGACGTCCTCCGCTGGCAAGGTCATGCTCACAGTCTTCTGGGACCAGGATGGAGTAGTGATGACAGATTTCCTGGCAAAGGATACCACAATTACAGGAGCCTATTATGCTTCACTTTTGAGGAAATTAAGGGAAGCTATCAAAATCAAGAGACAGGGCAAGATCAGCAAAGGTACCCTCCTCCTGCAGGACAACGCTTTGTTCCACAACTCGCATGTCGCCAGATCAGAAGCACGGGCGTGTGGTTATGAAATCTCACCCCATCCTCCCTACTCTCCTGACCTTGCACCCTCTGACTTTCACCTCTTCCCAGCCATGAAGTTGTTTTTGAAAGGAAAGCGTTTCCCAGATTATGCAGCCTTGATTTCTGAAGTCACGTCGTGGTTGAAGGACCAATCTGGGGTGTTCTACAAAAACGGTCTCCAGAGCTGCATCAAACGATGGGAGAAATGCATAATTCTTGGCGGTTCTTATGTAGAGAAAGACTAATAACTGTGCCAAGTTTCGTTGCTCTACTGCTATGGGAAGTATATATATATATATATATATATATATATATATATAATACTTATAGGATATGTTTGAAGGCCAAATCACAACGCAATATTACAAAAATAAACAAATATTTATTTGTTTGAAATTTACAATTTATATATTTTGGATTCAAACTTCATCCTCAGAATTTTGTACATTTTTTCTTTCTTTTTTCTTTCTTGCCATGTTGTTGGAGTAAAGAAATATCAGTTAGTAAAAATCTGCGTTTTGTCCCTCAGTGGTGGCATTTTGAAATGCCGGAACAATGCGTTGGCTACGTGATATTAACGTCAGGAGCGTGAGTTCCGTGAGGAAAGCGTTAATTTAATTTGAATGATGCTTAATACGTATAAGATACGTTTGGAAGCCATTTTGATTCAAAATAAATTAACGCTTCTATCACGGAACTCACACACGACGCTGATATCGCGTATCCAACGCATCGTTCCGACATTGTACAATACCACCGCCGACAGACAACATACGGATCTTTACTAACTGATTTTTCTTTTCTCCAACTTAACAATATGACAAAAAAGAAAGAAAATAAGAAAAAATGTACAAAATTCTGACTTTGACTCCTAAATATATACGTTATAAATTTCAAACAAATATTTGCTTATTTTCGTAATATTGCGTTGTGATTTGGCTTTCAAAAGTATCTTATACGAATTTTATTTAATTCAAATTAAATCAACACTTCTCTCTCTTTCTCTCTCTCTCTCACACACACACACATTGTAGTTTATATTGCACAGTAGAGAAGCTACTGTTTATTTTTATATTATGGATTAAAATTAAAATTTTAAATGCAAGTCAAATATTATGGTGTAATTTGTTTTGTAAACAGAAACATATATTTGGAATGTGCTTCTGTCAGTTTGGGGCCCAGCTGTTTAGGAGTCCGTAGGGAACGAGCTCCAACACACAGACAATTTAAAAAAAATATTATTCTTATTAATAATAATAATAATGGATATATATATATATATAAAGGGAGAGAGAGAATGAGAGAGAGAGAGAGAGAGAGAGAACTTAGGGGAAAGGAGCAGAGGAAGAAATCCAGAAAGAGATTGAGAGAGTCAGATAGGGACAGACCATGAGACAAAGATAATAAGACTTCTCAAAAGCACTTGTGATGTTAGGCCGTGTAAGGTGTTAACTTTGATCAATTTCGCCTGTTCCTTTTTCATCAGATTATTTCGATTATAGATACTGATTGAAGACATTCCGATACAAAACTTATCTAAGAACACTGCCAGACAGATAAAGTACATTCGTGTGAAATTTCATAAAAATCATCTCAGTTGTTTTCGAGTCCATAGAGAACAAACTCTCTCTCTCTTTCTCTCTCTCACTCTCACACACACACACACACACACACACACACACACACACACACACAGTTCATTTTATTTAATAGCAGAGATTACTCAGATATTCTAAATGAAAAAAAAAGGTGAGATGCTTTTATATATCATCAATTATCGGTATAGTGTAATAGTAACAATAATAATTCGTCTACGCCATTGCCACAGTTGAAAGCCTCATCGCCGTCGAGACAGAACAGGTTTCAACGATTGGTCCGCGGTAAAAAGGCACCAAAGTGTGTGTTTGTGCGACTCTTCTCCTGCTGGAAAAGAACTGGCACATTGCCAAAACCATCAGAGAAAGTCGATATATTAGCAGCACGTGACCGTCTCCCTCTTGTTATCGTCTTAAAAGTGTACGGCGAGTCTATTCTCCTATTTTTTTTTATTGCCTTTTAAATTAGAACGTAATCAATTTGAGTTGCGTTCCTCGTCGCTCATTGGTTATTAATGCCCGACTTGTGTATATATAAAACAGTTAGCGAAGAAGATGACGTCATAAAAGAGTAGGAGGGGAGAATCGTTTAATTATTCAGTAACGCGTTAAACAGCGTATTTCGTTACTAGTTTGTATTATTTGGATTTTCGGACTATTGTTCTCAGCTTTGGTGTTGTTAACACAACGTTTCGGTCAGTGTAACCTCCGCCCTTCTTCAGTTTTTATCAAACTCGGGAATAGTATGCACCCATTTCATCAAACATAACCGGTAAAAGTAATTTAAAATTGTATTTTCAGAGTAACCCGCACTGAGGATTGAACCTTCAACATCTAGAAAAGTGTAACTTTACAATAGAACTTCACTCAGTACTTTATCCACTACACCAAGGGTCTTCCGCACGAAATTCTGTGCAGATTCTTGAGTTTTACAGAGAGATTCATCATATTTCAGGTGATCGCTCATCTCCCTTACAGTACAGGCCAATAAGTCTCCTGTGCGTCATGAGTAAGTTGCTGGAATCTGTGTTAAATAAAGAAGTAATCAACCATCTCAGCACAAGTAACCTTCTTAGTGACATGCAATATGGTTTCCGTTCTGCTAGATCTACAGCAGATGTGCTTACAGTTACATCTCATAGGATTAGAGAATCTTTCGACGGAGGCTACCTTTCTTGGGCAATTGCTCTTGACATATCAAATGCCTTTGATAAAGTATGGCATAAAGGTTTACTTCACAAGATTTTCAGCTACGGTATTACTGGAAATGTTTTCTCAATTATTAAATCATTTCTCTCTGATAGGTTAATAAGAGTAGTAATTGATGGCCAGAAATCAGAAGCTCTTAGTATTAATGATGGAGTCCCTCAGGGGTCAATCCTGAACCCAACTCTCTTCCTGATGTATATTAATGATCTTCCAAATCACATCCCTAGATTATTCGTAGACATCTATGCTGATGACACTACTATCTATGGTAGCACATCTAAGACCGTAACCGACGAAGTTCTCTCTGATTCTCTCTCCTCTGATCTTGAGCAAGTTGTACAATGGGGAAAGAGGTGGCGTTACTTTCAATGCATCTAAAACCAAGCTTTTATCTTTACATCATCAACGCTCTTATCCCCATCTGGCATCAATTGAAATGAATGGCTCTCGTCTTGGGGAGGCCTCATGTTTTGACAAGCTTTTTGGCTTGACCTTTACTCCTGATCTTAAATGGAACGCACACATTAAATCCGTGCCAAGGCCGCTGAAAAATGGTGGGATTTTTCTATCGATCCTGCTGATGCAATTCTCTATCTATATAAGAGCCAGGTACGTCCAAGGATGGAGTACTATTGGCACATCTGGGCAGGAGCTGCTAGAAAGGACTTATCCTGCCTTGATAGAGTTCAAAATAGACTTTGTAGCCTTGTGGGGGATGTCCTTTTCTCTTCCCTGCAACTTCTTTCTCACAGAAGAGATGTTGCGAGTTTGTCTCTGCTTTATCTTTATTTTCATGTCAAGTGCTCGGCTGAGCTCCACTCTATGATCCCCCCTAACCCCAAACTTTCACAAGAAACACCTGTCTAGAAGAAAACACTATCAACAATTTCCCCCAGTCTTTATCTGTGCTTAAACCTAAACATATATTCCATGAACAAAGCTTCTTTCTTAGAACTGCACGCCTATGGAATTGTCTTCCGTTTTTCAAGCTAACTACAATATGGTTGTCTTCAAGTCTAACATAAACAAGTTTTTGATGAGCCGTTCCATATAAGTTAACAAATTTATCGAATCTCCATTACTAACGATTACTATATTGTCCAATTTCTACGGCACACTCTTTAACCCTTATCCTCGAGTGGCCTCTTGACCTTGATAAGTGGTGATGCCTATGTAAAAAAAAATAATTCATGCAGATTGTGTATGTATTATTATAGAATCAATCCTCTATTGATTATTATATATTACGAGGACTAATTTGCCCGGTGGACTATTTGGCAAAATAAATAGATAAAATAAAATAAAATAGATAAATAAAAAATAATAATGAAAATGTCGTTCATAATATTCCATCTGTGTTTGTTTACAATATGACGTCAGCTTATATTTGGGCTTAACACCGTATAAAAACAACACTAGCGAATAAATACTGGGAACTCAAAGAAAGCGGACATTCGCCGGTAGTTGAATGGAAAATAATGAGACAAGCTACCACATGCAGACATTTAGACGACCCATGTAAATTATGCCTCCATGAAAAATTTTCTATCCTGTACTTTAAAGAACCTCAAAATCTATTAAACTGTAGGCGGGAAATAGCAAACAACTGTGTTCACAAAATAAAACTTACTCTAGGATAGCGATACAAAATAGCTTTAAAACTAACAATGACAATAGAAAACAAACAAATAAATAAATTAAATAAACATAAATATACATAAACGATCACACACACATATATGTATATATATGTGTATATATATATGTGCATGTATGTGTGTACACATAGGTATATTTATATGTATATAAAAAAAAGGAGAACGTCTACCTAAAACCACTAACCTAGTTCTAAAACAGATCCTTTGTTTGATAAAATGCATGCCCATTGGCTGATAGGAAGGGACGCGGTGGATACTAGAAAGCTGATTGGCCAACTAGAAATCCTCAACATATATAAAAATAAGAAGCAACCACAAAATTCGCGCATAAGCCTGACGAATCCTATAGTTGTATGAAACGCAGAATATTCAGTGTAGATTAATCGCCATATATATATATATATATATATATATATATATGACTACTTAAAAAAAAAATATATATATACAGTCCTGATCAAAATCATAAGACCACTTAAGAAAGTAAGCGTTTACGCATAATATCGAATTTTGAATCAAACAAATGGTTTAAACCATCACCAAAAGGGAAAACATGATGGAAAAAAATGAAAGCTGCTTCATTCATCTTGTCAAAACTTTATAATAATTTATCTAACAAAAGGCAATTATAAATTACTAAAAAGGGTGTCAGTATTTAGTATAGCCTCCATTATTACGAATGACTTCAAAAATTCTCTTCGGCAGGCTTGCGATTAAGTTTTTCATCAGTTGCGAATTAAATTTAGAAAAAGCACATATGAACCCTACTTAAAAGATAACGCTACTCCAATATACATAAACCCTAAGTCCAATCACCCACCATCAATTATAAAACAGATCCCTAACTCGATTGTAAGTAGACTCAGCAATAACGCAAGCGATGAAAATGCATTTAACAGGTCAACCAATATCTATGAAACAGCCCTAAAAATAGTGGATACAAAAATAGTGATATCAAATAGAAGCAACAAAACACCAATAACTATAATACAATTAAAAATAGAAGAAAAAGAAATATAATCTAGTATACCGACCCATACAATCAAATGTTAAAAACAAAACTTGGCAAGAAATTTCTAGATCTTATCGAAAAACACTTTCTCGCAACCAATCGTCTACACAAAATTTTTAATAAAAATACCCTAAAGTTATTCTACAGCTTTTTAATAAAAATACCCTTAAGTTATCCTACAGCTGTTTCTAAATTTTAGAGATGATAATTAAAGCACATAATAACAAAATATTAAATAAAAACAATGTAAACAACAACAACAAATAAACAATAAAAAAGTAGACACCATAACAAAAATAAAACTAACACAAAAAACACATATATAACTAGCAGAAATAATAATAATAATAATAATAATAATAATAATAATAATAATAATAATAATAATAATAATAAACCAACTCCGGACAACAACAACAACCATACTACAAATAAAAATAAAAATAAAAATACTTATAACGAACAAGATAAATGCAACTGTAGATATCGCACACTTTGCCCACATCAAAATAAATGTCTAACCAAAAGCATAGTTTACCAGGCCACAATATTTGCGAAAGAAAACCCGAATAACAAGAAATATGACTTCCTTAGATGTCAAAACTCGA
>NC_136498.1:1457500-1620000 GCF_053919585.1 Euprymna scolopes | reverse complement strand
TGAGTGCAACATCTTGTCAGACGAGTGCCACTTCCTCAGACACTTAAAGTCCATGAGCCCCAAAATGAATTCCACCCTTACAGGGCCATTTTTATAGATAAATGCCTGAGGGAGTATCTATACACATACGATGTTACAGTCTTAACTTTGTACGACAGCTAAGTCTCTCTCTCTCTCTCTCTCTCTCTCTCTTTCTCGGTTCAAAATTTTAAGATCCAGCAACAATCAAGAGCAAGATAGCCAGCAACAGGTTAAACTGCTGACCAACTTAATGCGGGTACTGGTCTCCCACTTTATTGTTTTTTTAAATGGGAGATTTGCTTCTCCTAGAAAGGTTGCCTTCACCACGGCTTACGGCAGCCCTCTCCACCCCAACACACACATACATACACACAAACACACTAATTGGCCGTTTACCCCGAAAAAGGGTTCATTCGCCCTTTGTAAGGTCTTGTTTTTAATCCTTCAGGGAGACTAGCTATCCTTCTCACCAAACAAGTCTGGTGGGGGAACCAGTTTAGTCGCCAGTGACCCGACCATGAGGCAGGTAGTACTGGGTTACATAGTACCAGTAGCATATGACATAACCTGACTTCACATATATACATATATATACATACGCATTTATACATATACATATATATATATATATATATATATATATATATATATATATACATATATATATACACATACATACGAAAATCGCCCATTTTTATAGTATCTTTCAATGATCATATATATATATATATATATATATATATATATATATATATATATATATATATATATATACAGGTCTTTATGGACACATTTATCTTTAGTTGACCTTTGACAACTAAATATTTTCGTTTGCTAGCCCCATAGAAAAGTTACTAGCCAAACTCACGTATATTTTAGATGATGACATCTTCGTTCTGTGACGAATATGTACACCATAAAGGTTTTTCTGTGTTTTTTAATAAGTGTAATTCTAAATCTAAGTTTTAATAAGTGTAGTTCTAAATCTATACAAAATTTATGTTGATACTTGAAGGTATAAACATTCAAATTTCTTGAGATGTTTTTTTTCAACATCCTTTGTTTAAAAAGAAAAGCCGCTTACTATATTTTCTCCTAAATAAATCAGGTTGATATTGATACAATTATAATTACAATATTTATATCAATTCTAAACAAAAAATATTTAGCGTACAATCATTAGTTGTATTTTTTATGGCGTCTTCACTGAGGATTGAACCTTCTATCTTCAGAAGAGTTTCCCTTCGAACTGAATTTTACTTCGTATTTTATCTGTTAGGTCACGTCTTCTTCCTGTGTATCTTTTTATTTCCTCGTTCTTTGTTCTTTCTTGTTTTCTTCCTCCTCCCTCTGTTTCTTCTCTATCATTCGTTTTCTTTCGTTTTTTTTCAGTCTTTTCTTTCTTTCGTTTTTTTCAGTCTTTTCTTTCTTTCGTTTTAATAATTTCTTTTCTTCCTTTTTATTTCATTTCACTTCCACGTCTGCTTCTCTTCACACCGACGCAAATACCCAATAAATGCAATAACAGTTCATCAGAACTTCAATAGCGAAATATTGATTTATGAATTCCTTTAAAGAGAATCACTAAAAATGATAAAATAAATCAAAATTTATGTTATATAAAAGTCTCCCGGGTAAAAAACAGCCCAACTCTTACACCTTCACACACACGTAATTATATATTAAGTGAAACTAGGTGTACGTGAACTAAAAGGGGAAAAATGGCAATGTTAGAAATAGCAGCGACAATGAATGTTGTTTTTACATATTATGATAATAAATGTTCGCATTTATTCATTTCAAAACGCTAGTAGTACTTGGTGGTTATTTATAAGATGTGTAAGACATATGAGCGTGGCCAGGGTTACATGCTTATATATACTTTGCATAAGAGTAGCCCCCTTCTTGCTTGATTTTGCTTAATATTTTATTTCTTAAGAAGGAATTTTAATTAAAAGATTAATAAAAAATTATTAATTAAAATTTATCTTTATTCCATACATATTATGTCATTAATTTAAAATTATGTTATCAAATTAGGCATAATAACAGGAATTTATTTCTATGAAGATAGCTTTGTATAGCATCTGACGTTTTGTTTAAAATTTCCTCTTTAGAATCCAATACATGCTTCAAGTAAAAACATAGATGACACCTTTTTGATTTACTCGGTTTATACTTTCTAGCTATTTGGTACATTCTCAGGTCCAATTTTAAATGATGCAACATAATTTTTGTATCTGTCCTTAAATAAACAACTCGTCCCCCCTAAGTATATACTTTTACTATAATCCACATTAATTTCACATTTTACACAATTTCAGAAATTAAGCAATTTGGACATTCGTTAGGTATTCTACAGTTACATTTTCTCTCCAAATTTATATCACCTGATTGAATTCTATTATTATTCACTATTTTGATAATTTTACCATTATTAGAACATATTATAGTATTGCCGAGATTGGCAGCAGTTGAGAATGAAAGCATAATTGTGTTCTTATTAGTTACTAGCAATACCCGCTAACCGGCGTTGCCCGGTGGAAACGTGCCCCCCACCCCTCGAAAAGAATTACAAGTACGGTTGTTGTTGTTGTTGTTGTTGTTGTTATTGTTGCTAACCAACCCATAACCTCCTCATGTTACAAAAAGCTTTCAGCATATACATCCCCAACTCCTCATGGTAAGAACGGCTATCGGATAAAAATGTCGTATTGAGCGAATTCACAGGAAATCATTTTAGCAAATGAAAATAAATTTTAGTGTTGATAAATAAATTCTTTGTGATATTCTCATGAATATAAGTAAAGAATTATCTTTTTCTGAGCTGGCTATCAGGGTGGTCCTTGACTGCTCTCAATGCATCCAAAACTATGTGATCTTAAAATATAGTGTTGTGTCGCATCTCTCTCACCGGTGTTGGAATTACTAGCGCTATTTATAGTGCTAATCGGTGCAAATTCCTCTGTTCAAGGAAAGCCGGTATAAGCCCCCCCCTTTGAAAATATCTCGTCTAGGATTAATCACGTTTTTGTTTTGGGTTCACCCGAATCAATTCTGTTGATTTCCGTTTTTTGTTTGATCTTCTGTTCTCCGGAGCTGTCTCTGGTATGGGCACCTGAAAAGTATCAAACACTGTGTCCATGATGTCCTCCTCGAGCGATCTGGTCACCTCACTGTTCGAGTATCTTTTCCGAATTTGGTTAGTGTGACGTTTGTGTACAAAGTCTGGTCCCTTAATCATGTAGACCATGTTGCCTATTTGTTTCTCAACAATGTCGGACTCCCAGAAAGTCTTATTATTTTTGTGAATCTTGTAGAAGACTCTTTCGCCAACTTTATACCGATTTTTGTTATCGTTTTTTTATGGTTGGTCTATCCTGGTTTGGTAACTACTCTTGAAAAATCGATTTAACCTAACGTCCGAACATAACCTCAGCAGGTGTCTTCGACATTTCGATGTTTGCATTCGAAGTTACTCTCTAGACTTGTAAAAACTGTTGGATTGACTTATCCATCGGCGACCCACTAGTTTTTTTAGAGCTCTCTTGAATGTGTCAATGAATTTCTCTGCTTGTCCATTACTTCTTGGGTGGTATGGTGGAATGGTTATATGCTCGATTAGATGATCCTCGCAAAATTTTTAAAATTCGGTAGACATAAATTGCGTTTCATTGTCTGTAACAATGCAGTCTATTACTCCAAACCTAGAGAATAGTTCATACAGGAAGTTGATAGTTACCTCGGATGTGGGATTCTTACATTTTAATACTTCCGGCCATTTAGATAGGCTGTCTACAACAATGAGGTAGTAGAACCCATCTAGCGGTCCTGCAAAATCTAAATGAATCTTAGACCAAGGTCGATCCAGTTTTGCCCATGATCCGAATTGAGTCGGAGAAGCTTTCATTGCTAATGCGTATCTTCTACACTCCCTGATTTTTCCTTCTATATCCTTATTCATGTTTGGCCAATAAAAGAAAGAGCGCATAAGGCTTTTCATTGTTGATATACCTGGATGTCCTACATGGAATTCCTTGAGCATTCTTTTCTGTAATGTCGCAGGAATTACGACCCTGTCGCTATATAACAGGACATTATCGCAAATTCAATAAATGTCTTCATCCAGTTCGTTATTGTTGATCCTTTCTTTCGTGCGTATAATAAATTCGTCCACCTTTGCCTTACTCTTAATCTCATCAAGCGTTACTAGAAGTTCTTTTATTGTGTCACATAACGTATTTTTTATTTCAAGTTCCGCTTGAATGGCTGCTATTACTATATTACAATATATATATATATATATATATATATATATAAAAATTTTTATTTATATAGACAAGTAACCAACCACCTCTTCCCCCACTGTACCACGCGCTCAAGATCAGAGGCGAGAGAGTCAGAGAGAACTTTGTCATTTACGTACTTAGATGTGTTGCCATAGATGGTCGTGTCATCAGCATAGATGTCAACGAATGATTTAAGTATGTGTTTTGGGAGATCATTGATGTAGATCAGCAAGAGAGTTGGGCTCAAGATGGACCCCTCATGGACTCCAGCTTTAATACTGTGGACCTCTGATTTCTTCCCATCAACCACTACTCAGAGGGAAATGATTTAATAATTGAGAAAATATTTCCAGTTATACCATAGCTGGAAATCTTGTGAAGTATGCCTTTATGCCATACTTTTTCGAAGGCTTTTGATCTATCAAGAGCAATTTCCTTGGAAAGGAAGACTTTGTCGAGAGATTCACTAATCCTATGAGATATAACCGTTAGCACATCTGCTGTAGATCTAGCAGAACGGAAACCATATTGCATGTCACTAACAAGGTTATTTCTGCTGAGCTGGTTGACTACTTCTCTATTTAATATGGTTTTCAGCAGCGTACTCATGACACACTGGAGACTTATTGGTCTGTATTGAGAGGGAAATGACTAATCACCTGCATTCTTAAATACAGGGCATACGGATGAGGTTTTTCAGGGTGTTGGCAAGCACTTCTCCTTAAGACAACGCTTAAACAGTTTTGTAAGTATGGGGGCAAGTTGAGATTGAAGCTTTTTCAACACTATAATTGGAATACCGTCAGGGCCAGTTGCTTTACTGGAATCAAGGTTTTTTTTTTACATGGGGATCACCATTTATCAAGGCCCGAAGACCACTCAGGGATAAGGGTTATTGCGTGTACAGTAATCAATGAGATAGTATTGTAGTAATCATTAGTATTAGGGGTTTTGATAGAGTGTCTTACTTAAGGGGGCGGTTTGTCAGGAGTTTGTTTTTGTTGGACTTGAAGACGTCCAAGTTGTAGTCAGGTGGGAAACAGGAAGCGGTAAAGAGTTCCACTGGCGTGCAGTTTTAAGAAAGAAGTTTTGCTCATGGAATCTACGTTTGGATTTAGGCACAGATAAAGAGTGGGGAAGTTATTGACAGTAGTTTCAGCCAGACGGGTGTTTCTTGTGAAAGATTGGCGAGGGGGGACGAGGGATCGGAGCTCAGACGAGCACCTGCCATGTAAATAGCGATAAAACAAAACAGGTTCTTGATTAGCTTGGCGACCTCACTCACGCACAGATATTCATATTTTGCATAGCGAGTTGACGGACTGAGCATATAGCTCTCTTGCATTTTCTTTTATTATTCTTTTACAGTGGTTGCTGGCAGTCCTGAAAGCAGCTGTAGTCTCAGTACATCTATTACGTTGGTAGATATGGAAAAAGTGATTTCTGTGCGTGATTGCTGCAGCACATTCTGGGGAGAACCATGGCTGGCTGTTAAGTTTTTGTTGGGATTTTTTGGATGGTATGAATCGGTCTATGCATACAATTAACCATTCAGTCAGGTCTAATACTATAGAGGACACATCCTTTTTAAACATAGTATGCAGAGGTAGATCAGATATAAATGTACGGAAGCTTTCCCAGTCGGCCATATAGTATTGATATACGGTGGAGGGGTACGTCTGAAGACTTACTACTTTTCATTTTTATCTTAACTGATACAACAGAGTGGTCGGAGGATCCCAGAGGAGATAGAACGGAACATGAACATAGCTCGGGGGAAATTGTGAGAAAATATCTAGAAAGCTTGCATACTAACCGGTAGTATCGGGCTCACGAGTGGGTTCGTGAACAATGTGAGTGTGGTCATAGGCAATGGCAAAATCATGACAGAACCTCCCTTCATCATCGGTCTTATTTGAGTGGGTCAGCCATTCCACATTATGGACATTGAAGTCACCACAAATATGAATGTTAGCCGAAGAATGAGCAGACAGGATGTGGTCAATTTTCTCAGATATACTCTTAAACATAGTAACTCCGCTGTTGTGGGGGCGATAGAGGGCCAATATAAATGCGGTGGTGTAAGCAAGTGCAACCCGGAAGCACATATAGGGTAAATTAGGATCTTCTCTGGAGATATCCCTACACATGGAAAGACATATTTAATGCAGGCATATATAGAACATATTCCATGCCCATGGCGATCTTGCGAGTCAGATTTAGATGTTAAGTTAGAGTATCCTTTAATTATGAACTCATCTTGTGTAGTGGTCGGCCCTATGCCAGTTTTGCTTCAGAAGAATATGCCAGGTTTCGTCTCCTGTAATTGGGGTTCAACCTCTGGTGTTGGAGAAGGAGTCGTTGTAGTAAGGGTCTATGTTGGTTTTAGGATTATTCGTGTTTTTTTTCTGGAGATATTTCATGTTGAGGTTTTGGGGTTTGTGGAACAGGTCGACAGACTTGTTTAGAGTAGGGCAGAGAGAAAAAGACAGGAATGTTTTTATTGTAGCACATGATAATGTAAAACCGTAACAATTACCCACTAATGTGGCATCGAGAGGCTACACCAGAAACTACTGTATGGTCCAGAATCCATTCACCAAATGGCAATACAGCAGCCCTAGTACTTTGCATCTGCTGATAGGACAGCCTACTTAGTGGTTAATCCAAGGTTCGGGTCCCTGACTATCAGGCGGGTAACGTCAGCCCAGATGAAACGTTTACTTCCAACACCCTTACTAGGGGCATGCCCACAAGGATAGGCATCCATAGCCCTTAAGCCCCTAGAGGGGCATAGGCCATCTACAACCTTTTGTAGATGTTTTTGTAGCGAGGGGTTCTTTTGTACAGGGCGAGGGTGCTGGCTCCACACCTAGCCTTCCCAAAAGTGTTACCCATCTGGTACTAGCCAGGCTTAACGTTGCTTTACTTCGGTGATTTGGCGAGAACCGGTGTGACAACGTGATTGTGCCGTACATAGAAACAGAAAATTTCCGACATCTCAGGCTACTGTTCACGAAGTACTACCGACCTGGAAAGCAGCTTTTAATTCACCCTTTGTCAGAAAAATCACTCATTGGAAATGAGGACTGTAGGACAAAAAAGGAGAAGCGAGAGTTACTGGAGCTGCCGATAACACATCCACATGCATTATCTACTCTCCATTGAGAAAAAAAAAAATAAAATAAAATAAAAAAGGTGAGAAGGACTTATTAATATCTACTTAATACTAAGTCTGTTGCCCCATTCCCGACTTAGGATAGTACTTGAAGATAGTTTCCCCTCCCATGTTAATGCATGGATACTTTTTGCCTTTATCTAGGTGGAGCTGGGATGTTCGACCGTTCCAGCTCCACCGCATAATAAATATGCTATAATAATGGAACTTTTATCAAATTGAAAAAGTCTGGTTATTTTTGTGCATACCCAAAAAACAAACCACAACAATGTTCATAAAAAATAAACAAAAATCGAATAATAAATCAATTGTCAAATACCTCTGTATTATATAACAGGCTACTGTTCACGAAGTACTACCGACCTGGAAAGCAGCTTTTAATTCACCCTTTGTCAGAAAAACCACTCATTGGAAATGAGGACTGAGGGACAAAAAAGGAGAAGCGAGAGTTACTGGAGCTGCTGATAACACACCCACAGTGCCTTATCTACTCTCCAATTAAAAAAAAGGTAAGTGGGATTATTAACATCTACTTAATATAAGTCCGTTGCTCCATTCCCAATTTAGGACGATATTTAAAAATAGTCTCACCTCCAATATTAATGCGTGGATACTTTTGTCTTTATTTACTTCGAGTTAGCATGTTCGAACTTATCCTAGCTTTACCTTATAATTAAAATAATGGAACTTTTATCAATTTGTGAAGTGGATTGATTTTGTATTAATGTAAATTTGAAGAACTCATTTAAAAACTGGTTAAGAGTTAACAGTTTGGGTTAAGTATTAAGTTTAGACTAGTTAAAAATAATGCATACTGCAGAGAAAAAGTCACGTTTTCCCGGGTTTAGATAATAGTGCAAGTTTTCATTTGGAAAATTCTCGTTTTCATGGGTGACGTTTTTTTCGTTTTAAATAAAAGAAAACAGTATTGGCTAATAATAGCATATTTGACAAGAAAGATTTAAATAACAACAACAACAACAACAACAAAACTACAAGATACATACAATTAAAATGTTCAGAGTTTAAGTCAAAGCTGAAATAAGAAAGAAAATGTTTGCAATATTAAGACAAATAGATTTCAAAAGTTATATAAATAGAAATATTGCTTAACTTAACTTTTGATCCGGAGAGTTGGTGGGGGGGTTGACGGGGTTCACAAAGAAGAACAGTTGTCTCAATTATATGGTGCTGATCGCTTCATAGTTGTCACGGAGCAGCGGGAAGATACAGAAGAACTCTTCAAGAAAACAAAAGGTATGAGGCATATATTATTATTCTTACATATGAACTGTAAAAATGTCCCTTGTGATAAGTCTGATACAACATGATTCAGTTTACACGTCAATATCATGTCCCCTGGCTAACAACATATAAACGATTTATACTTTTATTATCTGTCTGTTAAAAGAACAATATCTTATATTAACTAGACAACACATGACATGTTTTAATATATCATCTCCATTTCAATTTCACCCAATATACCACAAACGCTCAATTTGTGTCCGTTGACCAGTTCGCATCGACGATGCGATATCGAACCTTGGGTAAAAAATACAACGTGGAAGCAGGTCCTGAAAATGGAATGGAGATTACGTGTCAAGAAAAAAAAGGCAAGAAAAACACATAAAACAAAATAAAATTTCTGGAAAAAAAAAGAAAAAAGAAAGAACAATAGAAAAAAAGCAATACACACGTACAACCTTTTCACGAAGAAAGAAAAGAAAGACATACAGAAACACAGATGTAAAACTTTATAATGAAATAGTTAAGAAAAATGCTTATCGTATTAGAAATAAGCTCGTTATGAACAGAAGAAAAATATCACTTAATGTAAAAATTAGAAGGAAAAAAAAAAGAATTACGTTATTCTGTTTAAAAGAATGGACCGATGAAAGAGAGAAAGAGAGACAATAAGAAAATGTAACGGGGACACGCACAGATTAAATTGTTTTGAATTGTGTCAATCATGATTTGAAATATTTACACAGTTGCAGTAGTTTATAGAGAAAATGGCTATCGGTTGTTTTGAACTGGTTAAAAAAAAAGAAAAGAAAAAAGAACGGATGCTCTTTTTCAGGTCAGACCCAACGGACAGTTTCTGTAAATCGTGAATGTTGTTTTTCCAGTTTTAACGGCATTTTTGAACATTTTTTTAAGGATTGAAGAAGGGTTTTTTATGTATTTACTTAGAAGTTAATGTTCATTGTTAGAAAAATTGTGTATTGATGATTTTATGTTGTATTATATAATGTATAATTGTTGTTTTCCAGGAGTCTGCAAAATATTAATTAAAAAAATAAAAAAGAAAGAAAAAAATCAGAAGATTAGATTAAGATAAAATGGTCGGTCTAGTTAAATTAGAATTTTAAAAAGGGACAGGATTAAATTACGTAGGCGGTTAACTATTTTTTTTTAGGAAGAGATTCAGAGGACCCTGCAAGGGGGATTTTTGTAATAGGTTTTTCGATTATGGAAAATGCTATTTTCGCCGTCTGTATGTAGCTTTATTAAGCTGACCGGTGTTACCGGTTGAAAAATCATATTCTTCGCATACAATAAAGATGGGAGTACTGCAGGCCTATGGGCTTAAAAGGCTGGTTGTAGCTGCAACGAGGGTGCGCGATAGAATGCACCCACATAGATTAAGCTTGCAGATAGGGCCGTTTGTGAGCTTCGGTTGATTGAAAATGCCCAATCTTGGGAGTAATAGAACTTCCAAAAACAAGAGCGGACGTGTAGTGGTGATGTGGCCACTATGTAGTGAATCTGAAGTAGAGGAAAGAATAAGGAAAAAAAAAAGATAGAATATATGCCGCTGATACGTAAGAACTTTAGAAGTAAAATGTTCCCGTATTGTGAATTAAAGGTTTAAAGAATAATGCCTGTATAAAAGAAGTAAGAAATCTGTCGGATGAGATTTCGGTAAAAATTTTTTTTTTTAGATAAGGCGGGTGGCGCCTTGATTGGAATTGGCATGGGATGGCTGAATGACAGCTGTTAACGAACATGGGGTTACGTTACCCACATCCCTGAATGATGCCATATGGGCCGTGAAAAAGGGTCCGGCCGAATAAATTATTTAAGACGGGAGACATAGAAAACATATGTCTGCGCCGTATATTTATTGAAAAAAGGATGAAAATATATTGAAAATGCACAGCAGAGATATTATCTGACATTTTTTCTGGCTCGCAGGTGTGAAGAATAAGGTGAGAATAGGGCGTGTAGGAAAAATGTATGCCGTACATTTTTTAAAATAGGTGGAAAAGGAGTGTAATGTTATGACCCTTTAGGCTATGATTATAGCGTAGTATCTGTTAATTGTGGCAAGCGGGAGCAATGGTCAAAACATTATTATTATTGTTATTGAATTCTTATTAATTGATTTGAGCGACGGATGGTCGCTGGATCAGTTATTATGATTAGAAGAATAAACAATTAAACTGGGGAATAAATGATTGACGTGTGAATCGCAAAAATAATAAACAAATAACTAGGTGGATTAGATTGGTATGAGGTGACGTAAGAGAACACGTGATTTAGTTAGTTTTGGAGAGATTCAGAGAGTTGAGGATTGACCACCAGAGCAGGCAGACGTAGACAAGGGTAAACAGACAGCTGGGAGCGAGCTGTATGAACAGAAAATGTAGAAACCCAGATCCTGTGAAAACCAATTGAGAGGACTTTAATAAATTTATGTTATATTGTTTATTACTTTTAATTGAACAATGCTGTTATTTTTGGCTTAATCTACTTACAATGAAGAATGTTCTAGCTTCTTCTAGCTTTACCTTATAATTAAAATACAATAATGGAACTTTTATCAATTTGTGAAGTCGGGTTATTTTGTATAAATTTAGATTTAAAGAACTGATAGTGCAAGTATATATATATATATATATATATATATATATATATATATATATATATATATATAGTGTTATAATGGAATAATTCCAGGAGGAAATCCGGGTATGAGAGCTCAATGTGGTAAACAGAGCAATAACATAAAAATATAACACGGAAATTACATAATTGTCGATGCAATAATTTATTTCAACCTTATGGTATTTTCAAGCATCTAAACTAGACAATTACATTTTTGATACTGAAATAAAGAAATAAAAAAGAATCGGGCCTCGACCGTCAAAAAAAACAGAGGGGGTGGTAGTAGCAATCCACTTAATACATTTTATAGAGAGGGTGGGAGGGATTTTTTAAAAAAACAACAACAAGAACATTATGACACTTATAACGGCTGTCCGGTAGCTCGACGTAACCACAGACACACACACACACGCAACACACACACGCCCCTAAATATGCACGTTCTTACACGTAAATGCCTTTACACGCGTTTACTAACCTAGGAAGAAGAGGGAGAAATATACGGATATAGAGAGAAGGAAATAAAATAAACTGCGCGCAAGGGAAAGAGAAGAAGAAAGAAAAAAGAAGAGAGTGACCATCCGCTGCCTGTCATATGGCTTCATTAGTCTAGAATCTCTGAGAAAGAGAAAGGAAAGAAAATGGAGATTATACGCGCGTCATAGAGTTAATTGAGTCTATTAAAAGATAAATAAAAAATAATAAAAAAAAGTTTATATACAAAGTTTTTAAACTATCTGTATGTTATCATGTTAAAATTAGTTAGAAATAAATATTATCTTATAATACATTTAAATATTGTATTTGTAATATATTACTATGAATTAAAAAAAATGAGTCTTATGTAGTTAATATTTTACATATTTTATGTAATTAATTTTATTGGTGATTATAGCGGTCGTTGTAATTTTGCTAACTAATATTTCACTTCCTAATTGATTAAGATGCAGAAAATTGCATTATTAGTCGCCCCCAATTCCATAGGACGCATATAATTCCGGTTAATATATACTTTTATTCATTCCGTATACAAAAGTACTTTCATGCACGCATAAAGAAATAAATAAAATAGTTATCATTTTAAAGTTTTGTGTTGATTTATATTAAATCTAATAATGTCTAGTGGTAGTATTTAATCTTTTTGACTTAAATCAGTTTAATAGCTAATGTATTATCTGCAGAGAAAAATTATTTTCTTAAAGCTATCTCATTTATTTATAAGTAATTTGAATAAACAGGTACTTCGGAATAAGTACACCCAACTTAGATTTCGGACAACAAATATCATCACGTCGTTATTACCGAGTATATACCGGACAGCATTATAATTGCCAGTGGGGTGGGGTGGGAGGGTTTATCGTAAATAATCTAGTGGTATTAAATTCGGTCTCTTTACCGTTATAGAATTATCTGTTCGTCGGATCTGGAGTTATTGGTTATTTTAAATTTACATTTATGTCTACATCTGGCTATCAGTTCATCTCGTTTATTTAAGAGATTATATATATATATATATATATATATATATATATATGTGTGTGTGTGTGTGTGTGTGTGTGTGAAATAGATATATATATATGTGTGTGTGAAATACATATATATCTAATATATAAAAGGCGATATGTCTGTCTGACTGTCTCCATATTTTCAAACTCGATCGCCTCCAAGACTAAAAGTCGCATAGTGGCGCTAAAGGCGTTAGGGTTTTTTTTTTTTTTTTACAGACCGTTGATTTATGGGTCTTTAATCGTTAAAATTGTTTTTAAGAGGTCAAAAAGGGGTAAAAATGGAAAAATCGTTATATATTTTGTACATTCGTCTTAGTTAATTTTTAATTTTTAATGAGTTCATATGCGTGTCACGTTGATACAGTGGTAACGTCACCAGATTTGAATGCTGTAGTTTTGCTTTCAATTTCGATTCTAGCTGATGGCACACAAACACTTTTTTTACTTTTGAAATCACGACTCTATAATAATATATGGGAAATCTTGACAAATTAAAATATATTTAAGCGTATTTTATCACCAGGCAAAGCCGGGCACCCCCCGCTAATATATATATATATATATATATATATATATATATATATATATATATATATATATGGACATATTGGATTGAAAGGGGGGTCGTGAACAGAATAAGGTTGAGAAACACTGGTACGAACCGAATTCACTTATTTATCGATCTTTCAAATTGTCTGTTCACCTAATCAACTCAAACAACATTATTTTATCGTATTTTTTTAAAAATAGTTTTTTCTTGTGATTCGTTTTTAAATTATTTCCCGCCTCTGGCTGCCATTATTTGTGGCTTGTCACCATTTTTGTTTCTTGGTTTTCAACAATTTCACCATTAAAAAATAGCAGAGGAGATTTCAAGGTTTTACATTGTGGCGTTTTGGCCACTATGCCCCCCCCTTCCCCACTCTGTATACAATGCACTCGTTCGAACAATTCCTTCTTTTGTCTCTCGTTCATTCATTCTTTGTTCTTTCATTCAATCATCGAGGCAATGATTCCATTCAGTTGATCGGTAATCAAGTCAACGTATTCTGACGTAAGTCCATTCATTAACGTTGTTTTCTTCCCTCCTTTCTCTGTCTCTTTCTTTCCCTCTCTCTCTCTATTTCTCTCTCTCTCTTTCTATCTATCTATATATCTCTTCTCCCATTTACCCGACGGGAGATAAATACGCTTAAAAAACAAAACAAAAAAACAAAACAAAACCTACTCGTGTATAAAAAAGTGTTTTATATCCATCATTACAAATAAAATCTTATTCAAATATTTAATATAGATACTAGTGTTGGGACGATTAATCGGTATCGGGAATCGGAAAAATTAGAAATCCATTTCTTTGTTTTAAGAGACGGACAGCCCAAGAGTAATATATATATTGGATATATTAGAGTGGGGGTGATAAGTAGTTAAATGGATTAATCCAAATCTTATAAATACAAGACTGATAAATTAAAAAATGTATCCATTTTAAATGTGGAAATTGATGAATCGCACAGGTAAGAAATTCATTTTTATACTATGAAAAGGTTAGTAATTGCAATTAAGAATAGGAAATTGGATCAAAATTTTTGTAACTTGTCTTCTTCCTAAGATTAAGGGTGGTGGTGTTTGATCAACACTGCTGGGGAGCCATGATGTAATACACTGTTTTGTTTTAAAATCCCCGAAACAGTGTTTCATGGTAAACAACTGATGATCCCTTGAAAAATAAAAAAAGTTGGTATTATAGTAAATTTGAGAGAGTTGATGCAGTGATTGCAGGTGATTAAATGACTTACTGACTAGATGTTTTTTTTTTTTTAACGAATGATAAAAATAATTTTTTGTATAGTTTCAAATGTTAAAAACTTCAAAGACTATATATATATATATATATATATATATATATATATATATATATATATATATATTGGTGTCAGGACGATTAGTCGGAATCAGAATCCAGAATCGGAAAAATCAGACTTTCGGAGGTATGGAAATCATTATCGAAATCAGAATCCGAAATTTGTGCATATTTTTCGATGCCAAAAACGATTACTTTAATTGTCTTTTTTATTCGATTTTGTTTAAAACAAAACCTTTTTACTACTGATAGAAATAATAAAATAATAAATAAATTATTGATTTTAACTAACAGTAAAGCTAAAATCTTTAGATCATCCACAACAAGTGTATTTTTTCACTCGAAAAAATATCTTCAGATTTAAAATGTATTTTTACGGTAATCGGGAATAAATAATTACTATATAGTTAAAGATTTATAAATAATCGGAATCGGAATCGGTAATTGTATCGGAATCAGGAATTTAGTACTGAATCAGTAATAGTATAGAAACCGATAAAAATGGTGGAATCGTCCACTCGCTAATGCAAAATACATAAATTCACAGATTGTAGTTTATTAACGATTAAAACAGTTGTAATACTAATTTTACAAGGTTCCTTGAAGTTCACTCTGTTCTCAAGCTACTTTAAGCTTTAGCCTTAAAATTTAGACCTTTTCTAGAATCGAAATCATGTAATGAATTTTAATCAAATTTGGAATAAGGATTATACGCATAAGGTTTAATATTACACATGGTTTGATTTCAATATTTATTTTAACGGTACTCGATACTTGAATAGAGACAGATAATATATGTTGAAAATATATTCATAGCAATTATATTGCACAGAGTGTTCCGTGTTTCATCCTTGTAAGCAATCGTCAGACTATTCTATGGAGTTGATGTTACCGCGTGTTTTTCTATATTCACGTGGTGTTTACTTATTCCTGCGCCCTTGGTCTGATAAACGCGCAACAATTGGCCGCTGTAAATGTTTGAAGTTCAGTCGAGCACCTGCCATGAAAATAACCACAGAGTAGAGGAAGACTAGCAAGACTGTGAGAAAAAATGGTAAGGAAGAGAAAGTGTCATTCTGTAATCCCCTTCCTTCGCTATTTACTCTTTAAGGGTTTATCTTTTGGGCTATTTTGTTTGAGGTCCTAATGATTGAAGGTTGGTGGACAGTGTCTCTTTACGGTTTGATTTGTCTATTAACTACTGACGTGCTCCAAGGATTGGAACACAGTCGAGCACATGCAATAAAAATAACGAAACAGCACATAAAGACTAGCATCGTCTCTTCACTGAGATTAGAAAAGTGCCTCGCCCACCAAAGTATACTTTTAAATTATATTGCACGTATTTTGCCAACGAAAATTAAGTAGACGGACACTTCTAATTAGGCTTTCCCACTTATTGGTTGAAGGTTCGGTCGAGGTCAGATCATAAGTATTTAATGCCATTTCTGACTCGAATAAAAGGAGTCAGTGCTTGAATGTAGTCCTCCAATTAGAGCCGGCATGACATTGAAGAAAGGTGCTATATTGGCGTCAATTTCACCCACTATTTAATTTTTCTTACTGATATATTATGGTTAGATTAAAAAAATATTAACTTTGGGGCACTGAATCTTTTTGTGTAATCTGATTTCGTCATAACAAGTCCACTCGCTCCCCGGTGGGTTTTCCAGCTGCTGAGTTAGGCTTGTGTTAGGAGAGATCGTAAGTATTGCCGACTCTACCTCGACCAAAACGGTTGAACAATTTAAAGTAGTCGTACAACACCGCATTAGAATTGCTCTGACATTGAAGGAAACTATTACACTGACGTCAATTTTGTCGACCGTTTTCCGTTCGATCTCCTAAAATTGCGTCTTCTTCGTTCATCGATTTTAACGGTTGCGAGCAGAAGACCACAAAATGGCCAGCGGATCACGTGACTCGTTTGCAGCGGGGAACGATGAAAGGCTACGATTCACTTATAAAGCAGAAGCAAAACAAAAAAACAAAAACAAAAAAAAACAAAAACAAAAAAACAACAAATGTGTCAAGCGTTATATTAAATATTGTTTTTATATTCATTTCTATTCGTGGAATTTATTATTTGCTGTTTTTCCCTCTTTCCTTTTTTTGTCGTTTTTCTATTTGTTGTTATGAAATATTTGTTTAATCGAGGCGTTCATGCTTCATTTTGAATCTCCCTAAATGGAAGAGTACAAATTACAATGCGTAATAAAAAAGACGTGAATTCATTGCTCTGATGTGGGCGTTGCTCTAGAAAACGCATTCGGATGCCGAAGAATCACAAGTGCACTTTACCCATTGCACTAATAAAAAAATAAATCCTTTAAAAAAAGAGAAAGAAAAAATAAACACTGTTGAAAAAACTTTTTTTTTAATCTCACTCACACCAAATAGGGTATATTGCCGCTGAGACATAAGGAAACACTGTGTTTATGGGCTAGGTGTATAAGGAGTACCCTAAATAGGGAGGTTTGTTTGTTCGTATAACATTAAAACTTTTGCATATTGATACTGTAATAGGAACAAGGAGCAAGAAGATAATTCCAAAAAGCATGGTCCTCCTATCCAAACTTTCACAAAAAAACACTCGACTAGCTACAACCACTGTAAACGAATTCTCCCACTCTCTGTCTGTGCCTAAATCTAAACGCAAATTCAATGAACAAAGCTTCTTTCACAGAACTGCCCGCTTGTGGAACACTGTTCAGCTCGCCTGCTTCCCGGTTGAATACAACATGGCAGTCTTCAAATCCATTGTAAACAAGTTCTTGCAGAGTCGTCACCATAAAATATTCAAATTCTACCCGATTTACGCCATTAACGATTACTAGACTACCATCTTACATTCATTAACCATTATCCTCGAATGGCCTTTATAAATAGTGACTACCAGGTAAAAAAAGTAAGTGGAAAGTCTGAAAATGATTTGTAATATATTTTTATCGTTTAAAATGCCTTACAACTAATTTTTACGCTAAAAAGAAAATGCCGATATCTGACATCTTTATTTTATATTTTGCTTTTTTGTAAACGAGATTTCCATTGTTAATTATTCTTTGATCTATCTGTTTAACATTGCAGTTCACGCTTAAAAGTTGACGGATTCGGCAGAGAATTTAATTCTTATGAGTTTTCCACAAATTGCAATTGGTGTTTTTTTTTTTTGTTTTACGATTTATGGACTGTTAATTATCTGCTAGATTATGCCGGTGTTATACCGTATTTTTATTTTTTATTTTTTTACACGGTGGTCACCACTTATCAAGGCCCGGAAACCACTCAAGGATAAGGGTTATTGTAAGTACAGTACGTTAGTGTGGATATTTAAAGTGTCTACTTAAGGGGGCGGTTCATCAGGAATTTATTGCCTTGCTGATAGTTGATTTAGGAAATAGCCTATGATTATTTAAAAGCTAAAATGTTAAAAAATGAATATTATTATTATTTTATTAACTCTTATGTAGAAAAAGGTATGCAGAAAGAATGTTTTAAAAAAAGGATTGTTTATTAAAATATTCAGGTAAACTTAGAAACAATAACAAGGAAAGTATGTGGTGGAGATAAACAAAATAGATTTTCAAATTTAAGGATAAAAACAATAAATTTGGCTAGAAAACCTTGATTCAAAGTCACATGTTAAAAGATGTGAGTTAAATTACGTCATAGCAAGGCTTAGTTTGAATATATACAAGCAAAGTTGGGGTTAAAAAGAAGATGAGGGATAGACGGATGAAGAGTGTTGGAGCGTTGGAGCGTTGGAGACAGGGCCTATAATAGCCTTGTACGGAGGAAATACAGAATCTAAAGACGCGTGCAATCTTCCAACAGGAAAACATTAGGAATAAAAGCTGTCCGAAAATGTAACCAGCACCTTCTTGTTATTTCTTTCGATGGATATTCATTCATTTTAGCTTTGGCCGGTTCGTCAACGAAGATACCCAAATGAATGAAGGTAATGTTTTTCTGTTTGGCAAGATGTAATTCGCCAGAAAATGTTCCGTTCCTTTATTGTTTAGGACATGTTTGTTGATAAATTGTTATATGACCTATTGAACTGTATAAATATGTATAATTTATATTTATGTAAACAGTTATATACACACCACTACAAAGCACATTATGAAACACGTTGACGATGCGAAGAAACTCACTATATACCTAACTCATTTTATGCCAGCTACATTATATACCACGCACTTAATATGCACATATATATATATATATATATATATATATATATATATATATATATATATATATATATATATAGACCCCGCTACATATTTTTTCTTTTAATTAAGAATGTTTTCATAGGCATTAGACATTTTCTTACGGAAGGCACTAATATTAAGTTGGTGCAAAAAGAGTGTCAGTTTTTGAAGTTCAACTTCAAAAGATCATAACTCCTTTCATAATAAACTTTACTAATCGAAATTAAAACCATTAGAATCGACACATTTTTGCCAACGAGAAACAAGTTTATTTATCCCATTAGCATAGAAATCCGGAGTTCTAAAAGCGATGGAGTCAATGAATGCCGTTTCGGCGTTTGAACATTTTTCGCACAGGAAACTGTTGAGATACTTGAAAAAGTGATAATCGGTAGGCGAGAGGTCCGGTGAATATGGCGGATGAAGCAGAGTCTCGCAGCCTAATTCGTTCTGCATCTGCAGGATCAGTTGAGCAATATGCGGGCGAGCGTTGTCATGGAGGAGAATTGGTCCTTCATATTGACCAATCTCGGGCACGTACGTTGAATATTCTGGTGCATTTCGCCAATTTGTTGGCAGTACTTCGCCGTGATCGTTTTTCCTGGATACAAGAAGCTGTGATGGATGAGACCGGTTGCAGACCACCAAACAGTCACCATAACCTTTTCTGGTGCAATTTCGGCTTCAGGAAGTGTTGTGGAGCTTCTCTGGCATCTGTAACAAACGTCGCCGGTTGTTGCAGAGGATCCACTTTTCATCACAGTTCGCTTGAGAATGGGTCATTTTTTGTTGCGCAGAAGGAACGTAGAAGACACCCCAAAACGACGATTTTTTTTTTTATTATCGTTCAATTCATGCGGCACGCATTCATATAACTTTTTTGACTTCCCTATTTGCTTTAAATTACGAACGACTGTTGAGTAGTCGACCTCGAGTTCAACACCACTTTCTCGTGTGGTTCTGCGAGAATTGGTTTCAATTAAAGCTTGCAAATATTCACTAACACACGCAGTCGGCAACTAGTTTTAACTGGAACAAGAAAATCGTGCGGATTTAAATTTTGTCCATGCTGTCGAAAAGCCTGCAAAAATGAATGAAGAGATTGAGAACGGTAACAAATAACACGATTCTATAGAGCAAAAAATGCGCTTCAAAATGATACATAACATGGGTATATATGTCAATGAATTAATTAAGAAATCATATATAAAAGTAACATATGTAAGAAAACGGTATTGTTTTTGCAATTCCAGACCTTATCTCAAGACTTTCTGTTCTAATCTTCATGAGTTAGACTTGTGCTAAGAGAAGATCACAAGAATTGTCGACTCTAACTCGACCAAAATGGTTGAGCGCTTAAATATAGTCGTACTACATAGCGTTAGAATTGTGTTGACATTAAGGGAAGCTATTACATTGACGTCAATTTCGCCGACCGACTACTGGCTGATACTTGACTTTTTAGAAGGAACAAGATAAAACGATGATGATAAGATATTGAAACATTAAATAAATATAAACGTATATACCATTACTCCTGATGGTTTAGATATTATCAATCTAAGTTAGCGTTCAGCCATGCTGGAAAAACGTATACAATATAAGATTTTTACGGCCGTCCGTAATTAATAAGTACAATTTCCTAAACGGAAAGGTGTATTTCTGTGTTCGTATAAACTCTAAAAACTATATAATTACAACATTTATATGTTCCCTTTCTGTACCACCCGAAGTCGTTTTGGCAAAAAATAAATTAATTTTGATTCGTTTGTGGAACACTGCATCATGGTTAATCCCATTTCTTTGCCGGAGATCATGTTACAGCAAAGTTCTTCGGCTGGAGACTACTTTACATTTACAATGGTTACAATGGACTTCAAGACGGCCATGTTGTGGTTTGGTGAGAAGCATCGTAATAATATGTTCCACATATAACTTCTTGGAAAAAACCCTGTTCATGAAAATTCAATTTGGATTTAGGCAAAGAAAGGAAAAAAAAAGGGAAAATTCTTTGCAGTGGTAGTAATAAGAAAAGTTCCTGATGTGAATGTTTTATGGGGAAGAACCAATGATTGGAGTTCAGTCGGGCAATTTCCATTAAAATAGCGATTTATTTTTTTATTGTTCTCACTACGTTTTAGTCATTTTGTATCAGATTATTTTGAGGTTCTAAGTTTAATCTTGTTACAATGTCAGAATCCTTTGCGGAGAAAAGCGAATTGTACACGTTAAAGACTCATGTGATGCACCCAGCTCGACTGGAGAGTTTTCAAGTTTAATCGGCATAAAAAAAACCTTATTCCTGGTTCTAATCTGATACTACTAGATCAGGCTGATACTGACTCTGACGAAAAATGTCATTGTTTTTTATTTCCCATTGAAAAACTCTACAAAGTCAAAAACCAAAACAAAAAATACATCTACAAAACAATCAAAACAAAAACAATGAAATATGATAAAACTTGAATTATAAAACTTTTCCCAAAATAATCGGATTTAATGATAAGAAATGAGTTGATGTACCATGACATTTTTCATTTTTATATTTTCTTATTTGCATTTCTGATGGCTCAATAAATACTGTAATTCATTCAATTATATTTTTCGTCGTAAATTTTGTGTGTCCGTGTTTCTCTCTCTGTGCATATATATGCATGTACGCACAAATGTTTACTTAATTTCAACTATATTGTAAACTATATCTTATATAAATATAAGTTCAACTATATTGTAAACTCGAATAACTTTCAAATGTACTCAACTACTTAACTAAATAAAATAACATGACGATCGATCAGCATTTCGACATTTCCATGTTACGACTTCAGATGAATCACGTAGAAAATAATTTCTAAAAAGTTGTTACGGTAATCCTTATGAGACGATTATTTTAACAATTTTAATCAAAATACATATTAGTATTGTAAACACAATATACATTTATACATGCATACGTAAATACACAAACACACACATATATATACATAGATAATACATACGTAAAACACACACACACATACACACACATGCACACACACACACGCATATATATAAATGTAAATATTCGTTTGTTACTAAACGATAATTTTAAAAGACTGCTTCAGCGATTGACTAGAAATTTTGCTATAGCATTTTAATGGAATACATGCGTGTTTATATATATATATATATATATATATATGTATATATATATATATATAGAGAGAGAGAGAGAGACGAATATTGGCTGAAGAGAGCTTGATAAAGATACCTTAAGCGGTCCTTGGTACCGTCGGCTTGAAACCGACGGTACCAATGATTTGTCTCATCTAACAAATTTCTGTACACAAAATATAAATACGCTCTTACATTTCGGATTTCCCTTTTAATTAAGCACTCTGCTGGATTTATTTTTCCAAAAAACTAATCATATATATATATATATATATATATATATATATATATATATATATGAGCAAACAGTTAATAAAATATGTTAAAAAACACTTTGAAATGAGTTAAAAACATATTTAATCTGAAAAGGAAACACTAGATAAACGGATAGTCATTAATCCGCGGAGTTTCGAAGAAATACTTTCCTTCTCATCAGAGGGTAGGAATTAGCAAAATGCGGGATCGGATTTTGCATGCAGAAGTATTTGATGAAACAACAAGTAAGTCAAAGATCTTACTTGAAAACAAAAAAAGTGAAGCAGAGGGAATATGGTAAAGAAAAATGTGATTACACACGAATGGATAGTCTGGAAAAAGATAAAAAATCCAGTGACGGTAAAATCCAAATGTAAAACTTCAAGAAAGTTAAAAGAATTTCCATTTGTACATTTGTTCAAGGAAATCCCGTAATTGGAAGAAGATGGTCCATAATAATCCAAAAGGCAGAAATCCATGGAATAATTGACAAATATGTGTTCAAGGAAAAAAAAGAAAAGATTCCAATAATATTAATAAAACAAAAATAAGATGTGCTTTTCACTCTACTTCCGAGATATAATTATAAATAATAAAGATCTGGGAAGAAAAAAAAAAGGAGACAAAAAAAAGGAGAAAAACAAAGAGAAAAAAATGATGATAAAGTTAAATATAAAATATAGAACAAAGGGAAACAAAAGTCAAAATAACCCAGACAGGAAATTTTAAAGGCGCGCAAAAATATATAGGGCAAAATAATATAGGTCAACTGAAATGTACAAGTCATCACTTAAAAAGTGTCAGCAAGAGTTGTTAAACGACACTAAAAGGAAAATAAAAATAAATAACTAAATAATAAATATATAGAAAATAAAGAATAAATAAAAAAATAAAATATAATAAAAAATAAAATATGAAATATAAAATAAAATAAAATAAGAATTAAAAAAATATTTAAGGGGAGAGGATGGCCGGTATCTGCAAATTCAGGAAAAAAAGGGTAAGTAAATGCAGCTGGAATCCATATTAAATAGAGAAATGGTCAACCACCTCAGCAGGAATAACCTTCTTAGTGACACTCAATATGGTTTCCGCCCTGCAAGATCTACCGCAGATGTGCTGACGGTTATATCCCACAGGATAAGTGAATCTCTTGACAAAGGCTTCCTTTCTAGGGCAATTGCTTTTGACATATCAAAGGCCTTTGACAAGGTATGGCATAAGGGTCTACTTCACAAGATTTCCAGCTACGGTATAACTGGAAATGTTTTCTCAATCATTAAATCATTTCTTTCCGATAGGCTCATAAGAGTAGTGGTCGATGGACAAAAATCGGAGGCCTGCAATATAAATGCTGGAGTCCCCCAGGGGTCAATCCTGGGCCCAACTCTCTTCCTGATCTACATCAATGACCTCCCTAAACACATACTTAAATCATTCGTTGACATCTATGCTGATGACACAACCATCTACGGCAACACATCAAAGGCTGTAAATGACAAAGTTCTCTCTGATTCTCTCTCCTCTGATCTCGAGCGCGTGGTTCAGTGGGGGAAGATGTGGCTGGTTACCTTTAATGCATCCAAAACCAAACTCCTATCCTTACATCATCAACGCTCTGATCCCCATCTGGCATCAATTGTGATGGATGGCTCTCGTCTGGGTGAGGCTCCGTGTTTTGACAAGCTTCTGGGTTTGACCTTTACTCCTGATCTGAAATGGAACACGTACATCAAGTCTGTTGCCAAGGTCGCTGGAAAGATGGTGGGATCCTTCTACCGCTCGAGAAGATATCTCACTACTGATGCAATTCTCTATCTATATAAAAGCCAAGTACGTCCAAGGATGGAATACTGTTGCCATATCTGGGCAGGAGCTGCTAAAAACAGCCTATCCTGCCTTGACAGAGTACAAAATAGACTTCGTGGCTTAGTGGGGGATGCCCTTTTCTCTACCCCGCAACCTCTCTCCCACATAAGAGACGTTGTGAGCCTGTCCTTGTTTTATCGTTATTTCCATGGCAGATGCTCGTCTGAACTCCAATCTCTGGTCCCCCCTCGCCAATCTTTCACGAAAAACACCCGTCTAGCTGAATCCACTGTGAAAATTTTCCCCCACTCTATATCTGTGCCTAAATCAAAACGCGGATTCCATGAACAAAGCTTCTTTCTTAGAACTGCACGCCTGTGGAACTCTGTTCCGTCTGCCTGCTTTCCTCCGGACTACAACTTGGATGTGTTCAAGTCCAACGTTAACAAATTCCTAATGAACCGCCCCCTTAAGTAAACATTTCAGCAAATCTCCTCACTAACTTAATGTACTTGCAATAACCCTTATCCCTGAGTGGCTTCCGGGCCTTGATAAGTGGTGATCACTGTGTAAAAAAAAAAAAAATACTGCAGGCCTCTGATCTTTGTCCATCTACCACTACTCTTATGAGCCTATCGGAGAGAAATGATTTAATGATTGAGAAAACATTTCCAGTTATACCGTAGCTGAAAAATCTTGTAAAGTAGACCCTTATGCCATACCTTGTCGAAGGGGTTTTATATGTCAAGAGCAATTGCTCTAGAAAGGAAGCCTTTGTCAAGAGATTCACTAATCCTGTGAGATATAACCGTCAGCACATCTGCGGTAGATCTTGCAGAACGGAAACCATATTGTGTGTCACTAAGAAGGTTGTTTCTGCTGAGGTGGTTGACTATTTCTCTATGGATATTTTATTGTGTATTTCATTGTGTATTTTATGGTGTATATCATTGTGCATTTTATGGTGTATTTTATTGTGTATTTTATGGTGTATTTCATTAAAATTAAGCCGGAAAATGCATTTTCATTTATTTTCGAAGTTCTGCAGATTTCTGTCAGTATTTTTTCAGTAATTTCATTTTCTCGTCGAGAGTCAGTACCTCAACACGCTTAAAACACACTTTAAAATAATTATTCTAAGAAGAAAGAAAACTATTTCGTTTTATTTCGTTAGTGCATTTCATTCATTCAACTCCGGTTCCGTGTTGTCGTTCTTGATTCAACGTCCGCTTATTAGATCAATTCTGAGGCGAACTATTTTTTTACGCGGAAGCAAGTAATCTATTAATCAATGTTACCATAATTTTTCGTAGAAACGTAAATATTTATTTGATGAATAAGTTTACGACAACTCTCATTTATTATATTTTAAAGTTATATTCTCCCTAAAAAACTGAAAAATCAAGTACTTTTACTTGAATAAAAAGCAACAATTTGTCAACCTATTTCTTTTTATTAAGAACTTATCCTAAAACATTGTTTCATTATTTTCTCCTTTTTTACTGAATTAATATCGATCTCCCACTTTGTTGGTTTACTAAATCATTTTTATTACGATTTTAACAAAATTTTAAATGTTTTTTTTTTTTTTTTCTGGGAGAGGTTTAAGCTTGTCTCCAATTATTTAGCTTGAATTTCAGTGGATTGGAATTGCCGGAAGTCTTAAAACAATTTTTTTTTTCCCATTTAATCGTCCACATCTTTTTCTTTTGTAAAAGTCACGGGTTAAGTACAACTTTTTGTTGTCTTTCTTTTAGTTAAAAAACCGCGTAAGATCAGACTTAGAGTTGTACGCATTGTAACGAGGAGTTACGAATCAAACTCAGGAAGAATGGGCATCAGCGAATGAGCATAGAATGATTCCAACGGATAACCTATTTCAATTTAAGAGATTGCACTTCCCAATTGGATTGATGTTTGAAATCACCAAAAAAAGCTCAGAAACTATTTTTTACATTTGTGTAGCTTACATCTACACACTGATTGCTTCTCACATGGTCAATTATATTCTACAGTTGTCAAACCAAATAATCTTTACATCTTCACATTAAATTGAACACCCTCAAAGTAGTATCTTCACAAGTTTTGAGAAATTAAGCATATAAGAAACATGCATTTTTCTTCTTTTTTTTACATTTAACCACACTGAGCCACAGCAACGCGTAACGGGTACAGCTAATATATATATATATATATATATATATATATATATATATATATGTAAATATATATATATATATATATATATATATTTACATATATATATATATATATATATATATATATATATATATATATATTTACATATATATATATATATATATATATATATATATATATTTCTTTTAAATAAAAAGGATATGGTGAAAGAAACTGTTGATAAAAGGAAATGAAAATCTTTTTAAATTCGCAAATCGTAAAAATAGAAAATCACGATGAGACATTATTTTATGGCGCCATATTTGATTTTTTAGATATAAACCATAGTTCCAAGATTTCGTATTTAGATTCAAATTAAAAGCAAGAAATTATTTAAAAAATCTAGGAGATTTTATTGGCAAAATATTAATAATTAAAACACATTTTTATCGCAAAATATAAATATTAAAAACACATTTAATCAGAATTATTATTATTATTATTATTATTATTATTATTATTATTATTATTATTATTATTATTATTATTATTATTATTATTATTATTATTATTATTATTATCCTATCAAAATTTCTTAACTTAATTTCAGAAACTAAAATTACTCGCATAATATACCCAAATCACAGCAATACACATTTATTCCTCTCGCAAATAAATGTGCGCGTTAGGCTGATATAGTTCTATAAATCCTCATCTTCTAAATGTTTCTAAGATGCTTATTATTTAATTTACTTGCACGAAACCAAAACAGTATTATTTATGATTTACCCACGATGAATTAATTCATCTAATTAAAACGACAAAACAAGTTTGATAATTCTCTTTATCCCAGAGCTATCGCCCTTACAATTGAAATTCTGCTCCTAACTCGTTATTTAAGATAAAGAGTTTTCATGTCTTTATCCAAATCATTCCATAAAAAATGAAATCACTTCGCTAATTTAATAGCAGAAATTAATCTACATTCGAAATTAAATAAAAGGACATTTATTGCTGTCTTAAGTTTCCCCATACTTATCCTGTCCTAACATTGTTATTTTGACGACACTGTTAGTATGTCGAGCATATAATTATTAGCTTTTAATAACCAAGTTTTTAAAATTATTATTTGCTATTTTCTTTTATATATGCATATTCATTTCCATCTTTATGTTTGTATATATTTTTCTTAATTCTACAACGTAAACCTAATGAGAAATTCCAAAATATTTCTACAATCTCAAAAAACTTAAAAACTCTAAAAGTACCTTAAACCTTCCTAACCATTAAAAATGAAAGGCTTAAAACAAATAAAACTTATAAAACCACATGAACCAATATTAAGAGAATACAAATATAAGTATAGATATCAAAGGAAAAGTTTCCTTTGATTTCAACTAAAATTCACATTGAACATTAAAATTCTATTCTTCCAGTTAATATAATATTTTTTGCATTAAATTGTATAGACCTAAAAACATATTCATATCAACCAGATTAAACAAAGCAAGAAATCATTAAAAAGACACTTCAATTCTTAGCATTTTAAACTTTATTGCTAATAACATTTAAGGTTAGCATAAATCCTTATTTGACCCTAATTAGATTAAAATTTAGTGAAACCTTTCGTAAAATACTAAATCATGAATGAAATATATTTCTCACTCTACAGCTCGCAATGCATATGTTGTAGTGTTAGCATTTGAATAATTGGCAAGGAAGAACACAGTTACAGCTAAATAAATATGTATTAACGAAAATACATGAAAAAGGTAAATTGAGCAATATCTTTGCTTAATTACTGGACTAATGGGTGATGACCACACTCTCTGCGTATCCATCTCTGACTGACTTAGTAAACCGGTCCTCGTTACCCGGAAGTGACGTCATGAATGGAAAGAACGTCATCAACACCTCCTCCAAAGCTTTTTGTTCGTAAAAGCGTCTTTAGATTAGGATCGATCATTAGTGGATCGATGACTTTCTTTTCCCAACCGACCGTCGTTGTTCAGATGTTATTTTGGGTGGTTCGAGATGAGATGTCTCGAAAATAGTGTCGATCAGTTCTTCCTCCAACGGTTGTGTATCGCTGATGTCATCTGCACGACATCTTAATTGCTTTTGGTGACGTTTATGGGTATGTTTCTGTCTTTGCACGATATATACCATATCACCAACTCTCTTAATGATCGTACCCACATCCCAGAATGAGGTGTTATTTTTGTAACTTTTGAAGAAAACTCTTTCTCCTAGCATGAAACACTTACTGGGTACGCACATGTCACTTGTGGTCTTGACTGTTTTGGTAAGAGTTTGCCAAAAACGGATCTCATCTTCCATGTAAACATAGTTTCCGCTGGTGAGGCCGCTGTTGGGTGTTCTAAGTGAAAATCTCGTAGAAGTCGTTTCCGGAGACTTTTTGAAATCGCCACTCTTTCGCCATATAGTAAGACCTCATCGCAAAGCGAGAATACTTCAGGAACATTGTTGTCCTCCATGGCCATCTTGATTTTGATGTCGAAGATAAAGTCATCCCTATCAGCTTCTCTTTTAATTTCAGATAGGGATACCGGAAGCTCTCTAATTGTGTTGCCTATCATTGTTTTTATTTCATAGTCAGTATGAAGAGCAGCAATGATGGAATCCTCAAAAGGTTCCCTTTTCATAGCCTATCAGCATGGCTAATTTGTTTTGATGACAACTACTCCAGTGTAAAAATATAATTCAGTAGGATTGTACCCCAACTCAGCAGTCTATTGGCAGTATATGTCAGTAAGCCTTTTTTAGATCCGAAGATCGTAAGCAACGGTTTATGGCCAGTTTGCAATGTAAATTTTCTGCCATGTAAGTATTTGTGAAATTTTGTTTCGGCAAATATGATACCTAGTGCTTCCTTTTTGATCTGCGAATACTGTTTCTCGGCTTGTAGTAGCGATCTGGATGCATAGGCGATCGGTTCTTTGGTATCCTTGATTTCCTCAAACGCCGCTTGGCATTAAGGCGTCCGACCGCAGGTTTTTTTCCTAAAGTAATTCGTTCAGTGGGGCGCGCAAGTTATGCATGTTTTTTATGAAACTTTTGTAGTAGTTATCCAGTCCCAGATAGCTTTGAAGTGCTTGAACATTATTGGGAACTGGCATGCTCTTTTTGGCTTCTATCCTCTCAGGGTCGGAATATCTACCATTTTTATCAATTATGGTACCTAGATATTTTATTCCGTTCATGAAGAAATCACACTTAGCTTCTTTCACTTTAAAACCGAAGTTTTGAATTCTTTTAAAAATCTCATGTATGTGTTTGCGATGCTCACCTGTAGTTTTACTATCAATAACGATGTCGTCCAAGTAGGCGCAAGTGAAGTCGAGGCCGCTTAGTTTGTCTTTAATCTTTTGCGTACGGAAATGCCAAGTGAAACCTGACAGCCTTTACCCCCCCCCACACACACACTAGTCGCTGACAAGTCATTTTGGTGTAAAAGCGAATTATCTCGCCGTAAAACAGTTGTTTTTGTTTTCCTTGTGTAAGTTCAAATCCTCGTTCGCCATTGTTGTAGTGTTAATATTTGAATAATTGACGAGGCAGAACACAGTAACAGTTAAACAAATATGTATTAACGAAAATACATGGAAAAGGTAAATTGAGAAATAGCTTTGCTCAACTGCTGGACTAGTGGGTGACAATGTGTGTCTGTCACTGACTGACTTGGTAAACCGGCCCTCGTTACTCGGAAGTGACGTCATGGACGGAAGTGACGGAATAATTCATTATCCCAGGCAGTAGGGACGCGTCTTCAACAATATATGAGAATTTTAGCTTAAATATCATAGTACTATTTATGGGTTTGATAGTCTCGCATATACCTCATTACATTTAGCTAAAGAAGTAGGGGGTTATCAGATTCAGTATTTGGTATGATTTTGAAAAAGCCCAATTGGTTTCTGTGTCTCTTCTTAAACGTAGACTTAAAATTAGATCCAACATAAGCCTAAAAATTATATGCAGTAATTATGCTACATTTGTAGTTCAACAGTTCCATATTAATGGGCAATTATTCCTATTTCGACAAGTGCAATTACAACGAACATTTGTCAGGAATTACATGACTTCCACGGAAGTTGTTGATTTCTTAGAGTTTGATATCGTCAATATCTGCAACAAAAAATTGCTTGAGTTCACTCATCATAACAATGCAATTTACAATCCCCTTTGATCCGGTTGGAATGAAAATAGGAGCATTTTAGGTCGACTTACGTCTGCCGAGTTTCAATTAAAAAAAATGTTAACTCCTTAGCAGCTACTTTTACCGGCTAAAGACCAAATTGAATTTGTTCCACAGGTCTGAATCTTATATATATCACATTTCAAACCTGTGGACTAAAAATTGACAGAGGAGTTTAGTAGAGACCGTACCTCAGACAGACAACTTAAATTACACGGCATAATGTTAATTTTCTTTTTGATACCATTCCGCACCAACTAACCTTAAACAAGTGCAACAGCGACACCTTCTACCTCGCCCCCTTCTACGTACCCCCAGGGACGATGATACACTCAAGATTTAATACGTTTTAACGCTATAATTCTTTTCTGGTGACAGTATATTGTGTAATTCTGTCTGGTACAAGCGGCTCGAGTCATATTTCACGCAAATAACTAAACGCCATTGGTTGGTAAGAGTGGGAAGGCGGAGCTGTAAACAATACTGATACACTGTTTCGAAGAAGAAGAAGAAGAAGAAGAAGACAGAAAAGTAAGAAGAAGAAGAAGAAGAAGAAGAAAAAAGGAGTCGAAGAAGAAAAAGATGACGACGAGGAAGCAGAAGAAGAAGAAGAAGAAGAAGAAGAAGAAGAAAAACAAATAAGAAAAAAGAAGAAGAAAGAAAAAGAAGAGAGCAAACGCCGCATCGCGAGGCACGAAAACGAGGCTAATCTATCACCGCTCAACTCGAGCACCAACATGGCGGTCGGCCAAACAATGCTCCCTGTCTTTTCTTGATACGCTATGGGGGAACATCTCGCTTCCCGTGAAAAAAGGAATTGTCGATATGACCCACTAGAATGATGACTGTCAATTCGATACACAATCGAAATATTTTTTTCTGCACATGTCTATTTTTTTTAAGCAATTTAAATAGGATTATCTCGCAACAATGATATTTTGATGATAATTTCACACCATCTATCACTCTCCCTTCCCCTCCTTTTCCCCCTCTCTCTTTCTCTCTCTCTCTCCATTGATGAACGAATGTTTGTTTAAATAGATATTTGGCTGTACAGCTTACGGCCGCCGCCCCCGTTGGTCGATCGGTGGGACTGCTGACTGTCATTGCGATGGTTCTAGGTTCAATTCTCGGCTTGGGAGAGGTGCTAGTCTAGCGGCACTGATGAGCTGTTATACAACGAAACAGGTCTGTATGTCGATGACTACACACACACATATATATATATATATATATATATTTGTGTATGTATGTATGTATGTATATACATATTTATTTCATCGTTTTTTTTTTTTTTTTTTTACTCACGTTACCTCAAAACAAGGCACATCTCCACTTGGACGCAAAAGGCTACTAATTGGGACAATGCCTAGGAAAGATTAACAAGATTACCAAGATGTTGGTTTACGTTACATTTAAACTTATGCATATTATTAGTCAGCAAAGCAAGATGCAGAAAGGAAATTCAAAGATTTAGCTGTTCGAGGAAAGAAAGTATTAGAGTAAGAAGCTTTCTGGCATTTAGGTACATTAACATTGAACGGATGTGGTTTTGTTGCTTAGCGGGGTTGTCAGAGATATGTATGTCAAGGTGCCACAAGTGTAACGAGTTCATCAGAGCACATTCCATTAAAAATACTTGTAAAACAGGCATAGAGATGCAATATATATATATATATATATATATATATATATATATATATATATATATATATATGATGTGCTTTAAATAAGTTTCAAAACTCTTTTCGTATCGGCACTTTTAATGATAGTACACACATAAAACTCTAGTCCCCTTCGAAGTAATCTCCTCCGGCTGCAAATCACTTGTATTGTTCCAAAAACTTCTGGAAGGTCTCATGAAAGTTCTCTTGAGTAAGCGTGTCAATGACCCTCGTCACAGCCTCTTTAATCTTCTCAATTGTCTCATAACGACAACCTGTAAGGTTTTCCTTGAGCTTAGGGAATAACCCAAAGTCACAGGAAGCAAGGTCAGGACTATAGGGAGGGTGAGGAACTGTCTTGATTCCCATCTTGGTGAAATAACCTAGTCTTCTCTGAGCATCCTTGGACAAACTTCACGATTAATTGTATGACAGTTCCCACACTGACATCAAAATGTGCAGTGATTGTCTCTATAGACACACAACGGCCTAAAAAAATGAAATTCTTTATTTAACCAATCAATTCTGACGCTCTGACTTCCTGGGTCCTCTCATCATCCCTCACAAACTCCCTGCCTTCCTTGAATCTCTTATGCCACTCAAAAACTGATGCTTGCTTCATGCAGGACAGTCCAGAAGCAGTCTAAAGCATTCCAAACGTTTCTCTGTCATTTTTTCCAAGTTTAAACAGACTTTTATTGCATATCGTTCTTCTAAAGACGCAATCTTGAAATTCACCAGCTGTGACAATCAGGCTTTAGTAGGGTGTATTCAAATTCATGCTGTAGCAGTTCATTTAAACCTGAAATCATAAAAACTGGTCAGTCATCTCATAAGATGTATAGCAATCACACACTGAATTTTCAAGAGTATATGGCAATTTTAAATGCCTGCACAAAAATATCTGAAACTTATTTTATGCACCTCGTATATATATATATATATATATATATATATATATATATATATATATATTATTACCCACGGCGCCGTCCAATAACCTTTTGGTTAGAACTGCAGATTATATATATAGGATTCTTCAGGCTTATGCGCATAAGCCTGAAGAATCCTAGAGTGGATGGAACGCGGAATATTCAGTGTAGTTTAATCGCCATATATATTTTATAACTAACTAACTAACTAGCTCTACCTACGTATTGAGCACTTTTGAAGTAAATACTTAAAGTTTATGCATAAATTTATACTTTCGTATATTAATTTATGTGATATATATATATATATATATATATATATATATATATATTTCTCTTCTTCTTCACTCACTTTTCTTAATTACACATTGTCTTGGCAGCCGAGTTTAACGCATATCTTATTTTTCTTTTAATAATATTATTGGAATTCTTTCATATTTTTCCTTGTACCTATTTGTGAATTATTCCACGGATTTCGGCCTTTTGGATTATTTTGGACCATTTTCCAATTACGTGATTTGCTTGGATTTTACTTGTGCGTATGCAAATTTAACTAACTTTCTTGGAATTACATTTTTGGATTTTACCGTCATTGGTTACTTTACCTTTCACCAGACTATCCATTCACGTGAAATCATCTTTTCCTTCACCACATTCCCTCTCCTTCACTATTTGTTACCAAGTAAGATCTTTGACTTACTTGTAGTTTCACCAAATACTTTTGCATGAAAAATCCGATCCCGCAGTTTGCTAATTCCTACCCTCTGATTAGAAGGAAAGTATTTCTTCGAAACTCCGCGGATTAAGGACTATCCACTTATCAAGTGTTTCCTTTTCAGATTGAATATGTTTTTAACTTTTTACTTAGCAACGATGGAAACGGACACTTGTTGGTTATCTATCTATATTAAGGCGAAAAGATAATATATATTTACAAAGGTGCAGTTGTACTGCAGTTGGAAGAGTGTTCGGCAGAGGGCGTGTTAAATCTTTCATGGAGCAACCGGCACATGCGTCTTGCCTATCCGGCGTTCGAACACAGCTCCCCAGTCTTGCTGACTTGATACCTTTATCTGTATCTTTTCACCCACGTATGCTAATTAGTGGGCGTCTCCACAACAGTTATCAAGTAAGATCTTTGACTTACTTGTTGTTTCATCAAATACTTTTGTATGATAAATCCGATCCCGCATTTTGCTAATTCCTACCTTCTGATGAGAAGGAAAGTATTTCTTCGAAACTCTGCGGATTAAGGACTATCCACTTATTTAGTGTTTCCTTTTCAAATTAAATATGTTTTTAACTCATTTCAAAGTGTTTTTTACATGTTTTATTAACTGTTTTCTCTTATATATATATATATATATATATATATATATATATATATATATATATATATATACTTTAACAGCGGTCCTGTTTTTAAATCATCAAAACAGCTACATGGTAAACAACTGATGATCCCCGTTTTCTATTTACAAAATTTTAGTTAAGGTTTTCTTTTTTCATCCTTATGCAGTTAAATTTTGTTTTAAAGTTGAAGACTTTTGTGAAATTGGCTTTTTAAAAAAAAATAATGAGAAATAAATGAACCATAATCGAATGTTAAAAAATAAATAAACAATACATGAGTCGATTAAAAAATCACGAAGTGTAACATAACCAGAGGGGAAAAAGTGAACAAAGTTCGGAATATAATAAAATAAATAAAAGTCGATTAAGAGAAGAGAAAGAAAATCACGAAAATGCAAACAGAAACGAAACCCAAAGCGCTTTTCGAACAGACGGACTTTATCAAGTATATACGTCTGTAAAGAGGAATATAATTTTTTTTCCTTTTTTTTTGTAGTATTGTTGTAATAAAAAAAGGGAGGAACCTTAGATGGAATGTGTTCCGCGAAATAGTTCCAACTGCCAGCGGAGGTTTTTCTGCTTACACAAAGTAGGGGGGGGGTCTGAAACTAATTGCAAGCGCCTCGAGGACAGACAGGTGGAATTTGGTGCGTCCTCTGTGTAAAACAGAAAAACAGTCTGAAGAGAATGTAGAAGCACAGTCTTTTTCATCTACTAAGTGTTGTCTAGTAGCCGATTAAACTAATTGAGAAATCCTGGGAATAGGCTGATGATCTCGGATGTATTTGGCACGTGCTGGGCGATTCTAACCTAAAGACACTGGGTCGTCTTGCCTATATAGACGGCACCACATCGATATTGAAATTTATAAACAATATATTATTTAATTGCGAGATAGGCAAGACGTCCTTACGAAAAGAGGGAAAACACGTTTTGTACAGAAAGCAATTCGAAGGGTTAAAGCACCAAAATTGCAAGTGACAAGAGAGGAAATCTTGTCTCCAATACGTTGGCCTTCAGGTCCAATCCAAGGTAACTTGAGGTATACTGGAAATCTAGATGGACCATGTTTGGTTTGCTCAGAAAAGGATTCTATTTTCTTGTTTACAACTTTGTTAACCAATGGAGGCGGATATCCATTAGTAATGAAAATTCGTTTAATATTATCGATTTCTAAATCGATACAAGAAGGCGAGCAATGGCAAGCGCCTGATGGGTTAAATTTCTAATAATATTACGCTTCCTATTTGTTGGTGCGAAAGAATCCCAACTCAGGTACAGACCAGTAAAAGTAGGTTTTCTGTAAACGGACGTAACAAAGGAAGACCCACATTTCGAAACTAAAACATCCAAGAAAGGAAGGGAGTTGTCTCTTTCTACCTCCATCGTAAATGAGATGGAAGTATGCAAATCATTTAATAATTTAAAGAAAGACATAGCTTCGTCATGCGTAGCGAGACAAGAAAAAGTGTCGTCAACGTAACGCATGTAAAAAGTCGGTCTTGGGCACTTATTGAACAGCATCTGTTCCAAAAAAACGACAACAATATTGGCTAGAGTTGGTCCCTGGGGGAAACCCATCGATATCCCATCAACCTGGCGATACATAACGTTGTTAAAACTGAAAGCAACGGACTTAGTGGCCAATTCCATAAGTTCGACAAATACCGCCTCAGGAAACGAGGGGAGGGGGCCGGGGCCTTTATATGAAAAATCAGCACAAATATTAACGACCTCATCAAGAGGGACATTTGTAAATAAATTATTGATGTCAAAAGAGACTAGGTAACAAGAATTACTAGTAAGAGGCAACTCCTTCATCGCCAAAGCAACATGAAAAGAGTCAGGAGTGCAATAAGCTGAATAGAAAGAAGAAACTGGTTCAAAAATTTCAACCAATCATTTGGCCAATTTTTATTTCTTCTCTTAATCGACTTTTTTTATTTTATTACATTCGGAACTCTGTTCACATTTTTTTCCCTCTGGTTATATTACACTTCGTGATTTTTTAATCGACTGATGTATTTTTTATTTATTTTTTAACATTCGATTATGGTTCATTTATTTCTCATTATATATATATATATACTTGTTTATTGTTATATAAACATGCTCACATCCCGCTGCTACAAATAGCCACTTGTTTCAATCAAACAACAGATATCATCAGGCAGCGACTTGACTATTCAAAAGTTCAATGAATAAAGTCAATAATAGTCAAGTCGCTGCCTGATATCTGTTGTTTGATTGGAACAAGTGGCTATTTGTAGCAGCGGGATGTGAGCATGTTTATATAACAATAAACAAGTATTATCAGCTCTTTTTATTGAGCACTATCTAACAACCTCGTTGAATTCATTAGTCCATTACTTTTGAATATAAAAAAAACCCCGAGTATATATATATATATATATATATATATATATATATATATATATATATATATATATATATATATATGATTAGTTAAAGGCATAATAGATTCACTGATTGATAGAATTAAGTGATTGATTTTGCGCTACGAAACAGATACTGTCATGAATTGTAAATGTTAACTGAATTAAAGAAATAAATAATAGGATGGTCAACATCATGAATTTTTTGTCATTTATTTGCTATATACATATATATATATATATCTATTTTGTTGTTGTTGTTAATTTTTTAAATGATAAATACAGTTTAGTATCATCATCGCCTCGAAGCTCGTTTTACTTAGAAAATCGCCCATATTTTATTTGGACGTAGGTAACTTATATTTATTAATTTTTTTAAATATTTTTATTATTTTTTAAAACAGATATCTACGCTGATAAGAGGTAGCAACCACGAAATATGCATGTCCATAGATTTCTGTTATAAAAAACATAATTAAATAAATGTTATATATATATATATATATATATATATATATATATATATATATATATATATATATATATATATACATATGTGTGTGTGGGGGGATAATGCTAACTATTGCATGAGATGTTTGGTTTCGATTCTCAGCTTAAAAAATTCACAGAGGCTAGCCCACTGATAAGACGTTAGACAGCGAAACATCTATTCAGAGATGGCTATATCCATATAACAATAATGAATTTTGTTTAACTTAGCATGAGTTTATGTATTAGTTTTCGCATGAGGCTCCTTACACGCACTCACAGATACACCCCCCACTCACACATACACACTTATATATATTACTTCATAATGTAATTCATAACATTCACTATGCTTGTCAGTATATTTCTATTTGTTTCAAAGTACATTTTCATCCTAGATGCAAGGTCGCAGAACTTTGAAGGCGGGTTAGATGGTTGGACTTTTGTGGACCATTCTTTTCTGTTTTTTTATTAAATAGAATTTGAAAAACTTAACATTAATAAATGCATCCTATTGTTAAATATCCAATAACCTTGATAGAGCATTAGTACAAGGAATAAAGGATTAAACACTTTAGTATTCATTGCCTAAGAACATTTGATAATGCAATAAAAAATGTAATTTTTATACGTCATCGGTTAATTTTCTTCCTTTATAAAAGTCACAATTCTCAGATTGAGCACTCTTAGGGATGATATCGTTTGCTGCTATGTTAGCGTAATGCGAAGCTCTTTGTAAATAAAAACAAATAAAACAATACTGGTTTAAATCATTGCTATATATTATTGCCCACGGCGCCGTCCAATAACCTCTTGGTTAGAACTACTGATTATATATATATATATATATATATATATATATATATATATATATATATATATATATATATGTATATACAGGTTTGAGATATTCAAAAGTAGGGACTAATGAATACACCGAGGTTGTTATATAGAGCTCGATAACAAGAGCAAAATATTTTTTTCATTTATTCGAAGGTAAACAGTTACATTTGATCGATACAAACAGGCATTCGACACTAATGGTTCAGGGTCGCCTGACGCAGTGTCATTGACTGAAACAGATGGCTGCTTGTAGCGACCAAATGTAAGTGTTTACATGTATATATATATACAGGTTTGATATATATATATATATATATATATATATATGTATATATATAATTATTTTATGTATCTATTTTCAGTATTTACTTTAACAGAACTCAATACATTAGTAGGGCTGGGTATTAAATTTTGGATATATACATACATATAGATTTTCCATGATTCCCCAATGTCGGAGACGCTATTAACTATATTATTGTAAAAACTAAACAAAAAGTTTACATTAGTTTAAAAGCGAAAATAATAACACGCGAAGTGATGTAGGACTTTGTAGCGTAACGGTTAACGTACTCGACCATAATCCACTTGGTATACGGTTCGAATGCTAGATACAGTAAAGCTACGCTTACAAGACGTAGTACCTTGAAACACGCATGTTCGTTGATTGCTATTATATATATATATATATATATATATATATATATATATATATATATATATATGAAATAAATAGTAATTGTTTGCACCAACAAAGACGTCGGGTGTGCAAGTGCGCTGAAAATAAAAACTCTCCTGTATATAATATATCTCAGTTCGTATGAGTCGAAATTCTTTCCAAATGAATACATAATAACACTGAAAATGTAAATGAGTCTCTCTGACGATATCCTGCCTATTTTATCTTTAAAGAATGAAAAATTTATTAAAAGTTTTTTATATTATTCACGCAAAGCAACACGGATCAGGAATATACCAACTTTGTAGATATTTGTTTCGTAGTTTTTAATTTTTAGCTGAACAAACAAATAAACAAACATACACACAGAAACCGTTCTTTATATAACAGCTATTCTATTCTAAAGTAAATGCGTATCTTTGTTGAATGCTTAAAATTTCAGTAAGATTAGATACTTTGATGATTAAAGAAGTAACACTTACTTTATTTCTAATGCGAACGTATCATCGACCGCCGTGCATAAGCCTTACGAGATCTTCGACCATTTTAAAAAAGAAATCATTTCTTTTTTTTTAACAAATAATAATTTTTCAACACGGACGTCTTTCTTGTAATGCTATATAACTCCCGCGGGCAAATGTAATCAGATCGTAGAGCAACGCTGAAGTTAAAATACATATTCCAAATTTAGTAAATAATTACACGTCTGTGCGCCGTTTAGCCATTGATTTGCCTTTATCATCTATGTAAAACACTCAATAAAAGGTTATTGATGGAAAAAGGGGGAAAGATTCATTTTCTAATTTTGTTTTTACTTTTTATCTTGACGTACACGATGTAGTGTAAAAGTTTGAACAGAAAATACTGCTCGTATTCTGATTACAAAAACGACTTTTATTTAATCCTAAAACAAACATATCACTGAGACGACGAAATGAACTGCTGTGATTAGGGACAGATTTATAAGGGACACCCTACTTGTTAGACACAAGGGTGATTCCTTTTAATGCAAGGAAAATCTGTCATAAAAGGAGCACTCTGGATTTGGAACAAATAAAAATTTCTGTAATCTTCACTGATTCACGACATCAAAATGAAGTGTAGTATTAGAAATGACACTACATAGGTCAAAAGGTCAAGGTTAACTGACATCGACGCGTGCCAAATGACTTTATATCATAAGTTCGTCGATCTCAAAGATTTGTTGGAAATTAGGACTTTACTAATGAAAAAAAAACTCAGTTACATTATCTAGTTTGAGTGATGTTATTGAAAAATATATTATAATAGATTGGATGTCTTTAAAGTACCACTGTTCACTTCCGATAAGTTTCAAAACGGGAAGTCACTTGGATCAATAAATATGCGAAATCGCCCAAAGTCTTCAAGTAGTAATGTCATAAATAGCCGCAAAGAGACAAAGGGTGTGTTCTTTCTGTCACCTCACCTTGAAAAAAGAAGAAAAAAGAGAAACACAAGAAGTGTACCTGGTGTAATGCAAAGAAAACGTGAAGAATGTGATAAACCCACGTATTGGACGAGATTTGAGGCAGATAAAAGAATCCGAATTGGAAGGAAAGAAAGTAGTTCTTCGCTACGTCTTGAGTGGGTGGAAACGTTACGATCATTTGCGACCTTGTAGAACACGCTAATCCCCCGTTAACTAATAATCAAATGCAAATATCAGGCAAAGCGTTTGATATGCTGCTTATTCCCGAATTTTATGGTGTTTAACCCGACGACAAAGTATCCGAATAGTTGGAACAATTAGAATTTGCGTGTGAAAAGTGTTTTATTGACAAGGTCGAGCGTATCACTCAAACTGAGAGGCGGGTCCTATTAGCACACCGGCGGTTAACCAGTGACCATAGGAAGGATTTAAAGCAGATGAAACAAGCCCTTCTCCTGGCTTTTGTGCAGGACTCCTTTGTTGCATGTGACAAGTTCGTCTCTCGTCGTTTGCGCCCTGGGAAAACTATGGACGAATACTTGTGTGACCTACAAAAATTAGTACGTTAGATGCTACCGGTCGTACACTCCAGCCACTAGGAGATCGACCCGTCACACTAATACTTGTTCCGATTGGTCCATCGCAATACCACGCAAGCATCCTCCATCGGCAATTTTCCATCGAGGAGTTTCTCAAGTCGACGAGTTCTGCGAATGATTACCTAAGGGTCATTGTCACGAAAGCCAAACCCAAACACTATTTTCAATACTGGTATCTGCAAAACAGTATTCGTATTAAATTGCTATTATCAACTCAAATCAGTTTAGCCGAAATTATTTTCTCCTTGTTTTAAGTTGAGTCAACAACCAGCAAAGTGGAGCAAGCAAGACAATCGAGAATTGCCGGATATCCTTCACATAATAAAAGCTTTAACTAAGCTCTATTAAAATAATTATTACTGTTAAATCTGGTTTCACAGAGATTGGGTCACAGCGAGGAGCATCTGACGTTACCACTGATTGGGGTGACAAAGTTGACGGCGCTCCTCTTAACGCCATGACTAAGAAGGTTCTCACTAGATTGCACAAAAAGCCCGGCATGAGGCAAATGGTGCGTTGACGCCCAAGATTTTAACGTATAGGTTGATGCAAGCTCTCTTGCTACCGGCGTGTCACTAGTATGTGATGGGGCTGTGGTAGAGATGCTAGTTACGTCCAGAAAAGGGACGCCAACATATCAGGTTCGTGGAACTCGATATCATTATTAAATGGATAAACTTGGCAATCCTCTGGATGGCCAACACCTTGCACTTTTTCACGAATTATGCTTGTGCCTATAAATGGATATCAAATACCCTTACAGGCAGAACCAGGATACAAACCAAAGCCATTATTGAGAAGCGTGTTCGACGGCGGCTTGACACTATGATAAAATTGGTGATGGAATACGCGCTGTACATGAATGTATCCTAAGTCAGATATATCCAAAACAAGGAAGATCAATTGACGGGAGAGCCTCTTGCTTGTTACAATTAAGAGGAACACTGGGCCTATGTTGCATGTTTGTGCTGTGTTAGGCTTGACTAGATCAAAACAGGCGACCGAGTCTAGATAAAAACTTCACATCGACGACGTACCACAAAATATGGAGTAGAACGGGTGCTTGGAATAATCAGTGCACAGAACATATCGGTTGACGAAATGCTACGCCATGTAAAAGATTTGCGACCCATAGTGAAACCAGTTCCGCCAACGGTCTGTTCTGACATGCCTTAAGACGATGCAGAGAGAGAGAGAGAGAGAGAGAGAGAGAGAGAGAGAGAGAGAGAGAGAGAGAGAGAGAGAGCATGTAAACAGATTCCCTGCATAAATGAACGTGATGCCTCTTGTGATAATAATTCTAATGGATACCAAGTAACGGTCCAACTGCGAAGAAGTACAACGCCGAAAAATACTCCCCCCGATCCTCCCCCCGATCCTCCCCCGATCAGATATGTGTATTTGTAATGCCACAAAAGTATAACCACAACAAAACAAAGGGTATGCTCTTTCTGCTACTCGTATGAAAAGAAGAAGAAAAAAAGAGAAAACGCACGAAGTTTATCTTTTTTTTTTTTTTTTTTTTTTTTCAAGAAGACGCGAAGAACGTGATTTTAGGCGGATAAAGGAATCGGGCTTGGAAGGAAAGAAGGTAGTTCTTCGTTACGTCTTGCGTGGGTGAAAACGTTATAATCAGTTGCGACTTTGCAGAACAAGTCCTTATAAACCTCTTTGGATAATTCTATTTGATGTTGTTTATACGAGGAGTTTTCCAAACGTAATATTTTCTAATTTTTCCCCCCCAAATTGATCCGTGAAGATTGCACTTGCATTGTTATGACGATTGAACTTATGCATCCATGACCCGAATGCTTAATCTCTTTTTGCTGCATATATTGATGGTTTGTGACTTCAAGAAAGCATGGACTGTCATGGACCTGCGTCGGAAGCAGATATGCATCATTGGATTCGTAGCAAATGTGCATTGAGAATAATGGTGACATTATAGAAAAATAAATTTTGGAGCGCAAAAGGTGCTCGTTTTACTAGCACTGCTCTTGTCATCCTAACGCTTAAACTTTATATAGGACGCTTTGCTTTGGAACAACCCTCGTATTCTAAAATGTTTTAAGATTTTTATTGAAAATTAAAATTCTTACTGAATTCACTTACGTTCATCTTCAATTAAGTATTACTTCAAACTTCTACCCCGTCATGGCTGGCCGAACGAGAATAATCAACACCCGTGTACTAAATGAAGCGTTCCTCTCCAAAGCCTGACTAGGTTTCCAACTTACGCATTAAGATTCCAAAATTCAACAAGACGCAGCCGGAGAGGATTACATCGCAACACTTTGAGAATAATATCCACGATGGAAAAAGTAGTCTAAATTCAGATGAGGGTTGTGTAGTATCTTTTCTTCTATCATGAAACCATACTCAGATGAAATTATCTTCTCATTTTGAGGCGGTAGTATAACAGAGTGCGTATGAGCGCGGTGTTAAAATATCAGCAGCAGATGTAAGATAGCTCGCTTGTGAGGATATTAGCAGCAGCCCCAAAAAGGCACATATGCAAATTAGTAATGGTGCACGAGTTTGCGTATGAAGAAAAAAAGACGTGATCGGGGGAGTAACAAAGTCGACGTCGAAAAAAATGGACGCGTAAAGTTAAAGACAAGAAATAGCTGGTTACGGCCGGCGTATGATCGCAAGAAAGAGATGGCCATTTGACAGCGAGAGACGTTTTTAGTTTTTGTCGAGATGGACGAGTGATGGCAATAAATGCTTTTGTTAAAAAGAAAAATATGCCGACCCGGACTATTTATTTATTTCCTTTCTTTTGTTGTGGGGACATACACACCCTTATAATCATTAAGATGGACTTATCCATTAGCCATATAAGCAGCAAGTATAGACCGCTCAATGAGAGCTATCCGGATGTCGCACAGAGACGACTCCCCACGGACTTACTAATCTTCCTGTATCACTAACCCTGTTCTGAATATAAATGTTCTTCGTATTCTCACCAGTCGTCGTGTTTTCCTACTTTCATCTTTCCCGACTCCACTACAATGGTGACAAGGATGTAAAAAAAAAAAATTAAAAAAAAAGACACTCACGTGCAAAAACTTAAAATCTCCAGCTGTACGAAATAGTCAACTGCAATAAAGAACATGCCAACTCCCGGGAAGTCGCCGAACTACAAAGTTTCTAGAACTGGCCAACTATTACCAGTCATTTATTCCCAACATGCATAATCTTCGGGCCCCACTTAACAAACTTTTTAAGAAAGACAGTACTTGGGAATGGACATCTGAATGCCAGGAGGTATTCAACAAAATAAAAACTGCACTGACGTCCGACCTATCTCTTACACATTACAATCCAGAATGAGATTTCATATTTGCCAGCGATGCAAGCTCTCATGGCATAGGCGCTTGCATACTACACAGAATGCCGGATGGAAGCAAGAAACCAGTGGCACATGCGTCACACACTTTATGATTGCTGAGATGGGGTACGATCTTACTTAACTATAACTTTAAGTTAGAATACCTACCCTCACAAAAAATTGTTCATGCTGATGGATTGTTGAGGCTAATTCAAAGTCAAAGTGAACCACTAGAAGACACTGTGATCGCTTCTTTAAAAAACGACAGTGAGATCAAGAATCTGATGTTTAACGTGATTAAAGAAATACCAGTTACCCTACAGGAAATAAAATGTGAAGCCCAAGAAGACGAATTCATTTGCTCCAGAAAACAGAAAATCATGGAAAAACATCGACAGATAGCGGACATTTTCTCCTTGTGTGACAACGTAGTAGTATATAGTGAAAGGGTGGTTATACCCAAGACTTTACAGAAACGAATACTTTTTCACGCAGGACATCCAGGGAAGAATAGGATGAAAAGCCTTATGCAGAGGTATGTATACTGGCCAAATATGGATTTTTTTTTTAATTCAATTTTCACCCCAAACAAGGCACAGTGCCACTTTGAAGCAGGGGGCTACTATCAGGGACTTAATTAGCGGAGTCATTATGAAGGGAGATGAGTAGAAAGATGTTTGTTGACATTACACTTGAACTTCTGCATATCGTTGCAGTTGGGAAAGCAGAATCCCGGAAGGGAGTTCCAAAGACCCGCAGTTCTGGGGAAGAAACTATTGGAGTAAAAGGCTTTCTTGCACCTAGGGATCTCTACTGTAAAGGGATGAGACTTAGTAGCTTGTCGGGTTTGTCGGGGGTAGTTACGTCGGGGAGGTACACGTGTTTGCAGTTCGTCAGAGCATTCACCATTGAAGTATTTGTAGAACAGGCAGAGGGATGCAACATCTTATCGATGGGACAGAGGCTGAAGCCTAGATGACAGTTCAGGACCTATCAGGTTGGCGACTCTCTTTTGAACCCTGTCCAGGAGCGAGAGACAAGAAGCAGATGCACCAGCCCAGATGTGACAACAGTACTCCATACATGGGCGAATGGTTGCCTTATAGAGGTATAGGATACTGTCAGGCGTAAGTAGTTTTCTAGCACGGTAGAGGGAGCCAACCTTCCTTGCAGCAGCCTTGGCAATGCTCTCAATGTATCTATTCCAGTTCATATTCCCTGTAAACGTTAGGCCGAGGAGTTTAAAAGAAGTACTTTCAGGTAATGTGTTCTTAGCCATTGCTATTGTTGGTGGAGAAGGTTTCTTGTAGTTATTGAAGGAAACAAGCTTAGTCTTAGCAGCATTGAATGCGACCAACCATTTTTGTCCCCATTCCACTACGGATTGGAGGTCATCCTCTAGTGTTTCTGCCATTTCCTTGGATATGTGTTCATTTGTTTTCCCCTCATATCTGTTATAGAGAGTGGTGTCATCGGCAAATATACCCATCTCCGAAACAATTTTATCAGGGAGGTCGTTTATAAATATCAGGAATAATAGAGGTCCAAGGATAGACCCCTGAGGTACTCTCGCATTTATGTCGTATTGTTTGGATGTACGACCGTCGAGGACAACTTTGATTTTTCTATTACTTAAGAAGGATTTAATTACATTATGAATTCTTCCAGTGATTCCATATGATCTAATTTTCCTTAGAAGACCATCGTGCCATACCCTGTAAAAAGCCTTAGATATATCGAGGGCCACCGCTCTACCCTCCCCTGTTTTATCCAATGAACGGTATATACGTTCAGAAACTTCAGTTAAGATATCTGCTGTTGAACGGGCTTGCCTGAATCCATATTGTTTGTCAGTCAGGAGTTTAGCAGCTGTTAGGTGCTGGACTAGGGCTTGATTAACTAAGGACTCAAATATTTTGGCGAAAAGCGGGAGGAGGCTAATGGGGCGATACTTTAGTGGGTCAGTTCTTTCACCAGAATTCTTGAAGACTGGTACCACAGAGGCGGTTTTCCAGCAGTCGGGAAAACAAGATTCGTTAAGGCATTTATTATAAAGTTTGGACAGAACTGGAGCAACCTCGGCAGAGCATTTTTTTAATAGCACAGCCGGGATGAGATCTGGTCCACACGCTTTTGAGGTGTCTAGGTTTTTTATAATAGCATGTACCTGAGAAGGGGTGATTTTCAAATAGTCTAGTGAGGCGTCTGTTCGCAGAGGAAAATCAGGGAGTGAGTGGTGTACCGAGTTCAGTGTGGAATTTGAGGCAAACCGACTGACAAGCAGATAAGCCTTGTCAGTTGCCGTGCAAGCAACCTCATGATCGTTTGATAGTGGGGGAATAGTTGACTGTCCATTATTTACTACGCTGTTGTAGATTTTCCAAAAATCCCGGGTTTCTAATTTCTGTGCTTCGATGCGTTTTCTGGTGGTTTCAGAGTAATCTGTCTTAGCTGTCTCTATCACTCTCTTACAATTATTTCTAGCTTCTATATACTTCTGTTTATTTGAGCTGAACTTATGTCGGTTGAATCTGCGGAATGCATGCTGCCTTTGACAAATGGCAGCTGCACAAGCAGAAGTAAACCATTGGGGGGAGTGGGGCTTGCTATAGAATTTCCGTGCGGGAACATGTGCTTCAATAGCAGTTTTGAACCATTCAGTGGTCTCATTTGCACACTGTTCCGCTGGAAGAGTAAAGATATTTTGCCATGGGGCATCTCTGATGAGCTCCCTGATGGCTTCCCAGTCAGCCTTTTTGTAATACCTCGTTGTTTTGAGTAGTGGGTCTTCAGTTTTAGGGCGAGAATTTAGGCTGATTTATACCATTATCACAGCGTGATCAGCATTCCCGAGTGGGCTGAGGACATTTGTTGTACAGTCATTGGGAACCGTTGTCAGAAAGAGATCTAGAAGTGAGGCATGTTGATCTTGCTGGTCTGGGAAACGTGTCGGAAATGTAACCAACTGAGATAGGGAATGGGATATAGAGAAGCTATGTGTTGCGCTACCAGCTACGTCTGTGTGATTAGAGAATCCTAGCCAGTTACTGCGGTGGACATTGAAGTCACCAAATACATGTATTTGTGCGCTAGTATCGAGGGAGAGTGCTATATCTATGCCGTCTGAGACTTTGTTTATTAGGGTACAGTCTTGGGTTGAGGGAGAGCGGTAGAGAAAATACAAGTAGCTAATATTGTGTTGCATATTTAGTCTGAAGCACATAAAGGCCTGGTCCTCTGATTCTAGTTTTATTTCTCTAATCAGGGGGAGGGTGTTGCGAATATAGACTCCAAGTCCATGCATATGTCTGTCCGAGTCCTTACGGTAGAGTGGGAGATAACCAGACATGTTAAAGTGGTTAGAGGGAATGGAGGAGTGAAGGTTAGTTTCACTTAATGCTAAGATATCCGGGGTGTTTACAAGGAGAAATGACTCAACATCATCTAAGTTAGTTCTAAGCCCGCGGATATTAGTAAATGCAAGCCTCAAGGGAGGAGGCAGGTTTGTTTTCTTTAAGTTTGGTCCTGGTTTAAACGTAACTTTTGCTTGAGCTGTCATTTCATTTTATTTTATTTAAAAGTTTCAGTTAGGGTGAGTGAGTGAGGGGGTGCTGGACAAGTAGTTGTGCAGAATATCAGACATGCAATACAAGTAGACCATCAGCTGTCCTCACCCACAGGATTGTGGCCTCAGGAAAGCCCACCGGGAATGAGTGCAGGGTCCCTTTCCATGCGCGACATGGTACTACAAACATCCCGATATTTTACAACTGTTGATGGAGCAGCTGCTCTAAGCGCTACCAAAGAGTTAGGGCTCCTGTACTATCAGTCGGACACAGCAGCCAGGAACTGTCAATCCGGTACCCTCAATCCGTTAGGCAAAGCCAGCCCAGTCCAACTTCACCGACATATATGGCACTGAAGCACCCCACTGTGTCCAGTTTAGGGGGATGGGATGTGGTTGGAGTGGGGAGAAGCGGCGTTCATTGCCCTAGTCAGGAAACAAGGTCAACCACTGGGTGATTTAGCCGAGTCCCTGTGATAGTACCTTTACGCCTGGCCAATAGGCAAAGAAGGAGTATGAAAGCCGGGCGATAGACAGAGCCTATCTCCTCCTTAAGCAGTTTAGGTTTGCCAACCGGTGATTTGTTTGAGTCATCAGCTCTAGGAAGGTTGTCGTCCAGGACTGAAGAGGCCTCCCTCCCCTAGGTTTAGTTTCAGAGTTTTCCTTCTCCTAGACGGATGACCTGGGAAGACCTACGGGTCCATCAGCTCTGAGGGGGTTCGCCCCGCGCCTGGGTCCTAATCCAGCTATTTTTGCGACCCTGCATGGGTAGTTAATATTTATTGGTTATTTAGGTTAGAATCTCCTGAAAAAATCGGGCATTTAGGTTAACTTCTACAGAAAATTTTCACTCCTCAAGTGTGGTTAAAAAAGGGCATTACTATGCTTCCATTTTCATTGTTACTGGGAGAGGGTATAGGTAAAAATTCGTGCAGTGGAAGCAGCTAAATTTGCTACAGTATTGGATTGAGAGAGACGAGTTAATGTATGGTTAGATATAGTTTTGTAAGTTTAGGAATGGATGATTAGATATGGTTTAGTAGGTTTAGGATTAGGATAAAGTGTTAGGGTATGATTTACTTGCTATTAGAAATTCTGATTAGGTGCCCAAACCGAATATTTAGTAAGACTGAAAGATAAGATATGCTCAGTATAGATACAAGAGAACAAAGAACAATGTAGACATCTCAAATTTGGTGGATTCTTGAAAGGGTTGTTTTCTAGCAGCTAAAGCACCACCAATTCATTACAAACCATGGCCAAAGACAGACCAACCTTGGTCGAGGCTACATGTGGATTTCGCAGGACCAGTGGAGAATGTCTACTACTTGATAGTAGTTGATAGCTATTCAAAATGGCCAGAAGTAAAGTGCAAGAGACCCACCACAGGGGTCACTATCTCTTTCCTCCATGAACTTTTTACACGATTTGGCGTTATCGATTGCTTAGTCAGCGACAAAGGGACACAGTTCACATCAACTGATTTTAAGGAATTCTGCGACAGTTTTCAAATAAAACACATTACTATACCTCTGTATCATCGAAGATCAAATGGACAGGCAGAACGTTTCGTAGATACTATGAAAAGAGCATTGAAGAAAGCTTCGTGAACACCTTCAGATAAGGCCTTACAACAGTTCTTACATGTTTACAGGATCACACCGAACCCGAGTACCCCTGAAGCAACGTCTCCTGCAGAGACCATGTTTGCACAAAAAATACGACCAGTATTAGAAAAAATACTGCCAAAACAAGCTAATTAAGGTAGGACCACTACCGTTACCACAAAAAAGTATAACCCAAAAATTTTCTTTAAAGCATACGGAAACAATACATCGTTTGGGGAACAGGGAACAATTGTCAAAAGAATTGGAAACACAACCTACATAATTATATGCCTACCACCACTCACAAGAGACACATAAATCAAATTAGACGTCGTCGTAACGATGGCGAAGACACACCTCAAGTCGAGGAAGAAGCTAGCGATACTTTATATGATATGTTCGATATCGAGCCTCCCCAAGCAAACTTAGAACAGCGCCGATCGACAAGGTAAAGAGAGGTTACTGAACCCCTTATCATCGATTCAAAAAGGAAGAAATAACATTTTTTTCCCCGGAACAAAAAAGCGTGGGAGGGGGGTGTTGTGGGGAGATACACACCCTTTAATCGCTAAGATGGACTTATCCACTAGCCATATAAGCAGCAAGTATAGACTGCCCAATAAGAGCTATCCGGATGTCGAACAAAGACGACTCCCCACGGACTTACTAATCTTCCTGTATCACTAACCTGTTTTGAATATAAATGTTTTTCGTATTCTCACCATTCGTCGTGTTTTCCTACTTTCGACTTTCCCGACTCCACTACATTTTGTAACTGCGACGTTACAGTGGGGCGTAAGTATTCGTTCGTTGTGATACATTTGTTATCCTGAAACCATCCTCCCAGGCATCACGAATTAATAATCCGAATCAGAACATTTATAAAAGATACTAAATCTTAATTCGTACTGCAAATGTAAACGCAAGTCTACATTTGAAACTATTTTTGAAATACATAAATTACGATTTTTAACCATAACACATTCATAACAAACACTCGCCTAGCTACAACCAATGTCAACAATTTCCCTTACTCTCTACCTGTGTCTAAAACTTGACACAATTTCCATAAACAAAGTTTGTTTCATAGAACTGCCCGCCTCTAGAACTCTATACAGCGGTGATGGCCTCCAGCTCACTACAACATGGTAGTTTTTAAGTCTGATGTAAACAAATATTATTGAGTTGCCTTCTTGCATAATAAAATTCTACCTAATTTCCACCATTTTCGGTCACTATGTTGGTGTCTCATTAGCAACCTAAGACTTATTAACCTTATCCTCCAGTGGCCTGCGGTCCTTGATAAGCAATAACTGCCTTGTAAAAAATAGTCTTTACAGCCTAAACAAAACATTTCATCATGTTTGGCAAATTTAAGTCCAACTGTTGTGAAATGAAAAGTTTCTTACTCATCAAGTTTCCCCTCCCATCCCTTATCTCTTTTTAACCCTGCGTTAGTCCCGTGAGCTGTTTTGTCATTCCAATTTTGCCAAAGTGCTCATAATTCCTAGTTGGCAACTTATTTCTTTTTCTACCTCCTAGTACTCTCCTGTCTCAGTGAAGGTATAGCACACTTTTTAATACGGTATCCCAGAGTTCTATCTACTGTATCTCAGTTTTCCTTGGAGGTGAATTAGATTGAAAGGCAATGGTTATGTAATGAACTCATATTTATTTTTCTTGCTATTTCAATTTATGGAAATATTTTGTGTTCATCATAGATATTAAAAAATAACACAAACTGGTGTATCCTGTGGGTATTTTTTTTTATTAAATAAATGTGATCTAAATAAAAGATTTTAAAAATTTTTCCTTAGTTTTATAATTCATTTTATTGTATTATTTTATATTAATATCAACAAAATACAAGTGATTCAAACTGTTCAACAGGAACTGTAGATATATCTTGAACCAGCAAGATAACTATATTTTACAAAATAATATTATAAACATTTTTGTATTGTGTGTATAAACACACCATGGAACTAACCATGTTTGGAACAGCCAGGTGACTAATACAGGGTTAACGAGAGTTTTTACAGACTTTCTCTGACCCGTTTTATAAGTACAAATATTAGTTCGCGAGTATCACTTCATCTCCCTGAGACGTAAATGGTTTATGTTTCTAAAAGTATTAAATTTCTCACGGTTCTTTTATTTTCAGGATTTTGTGGAAGTCTTTTTTTTTTTTTTTTTTTTTTGATCGGACGAGATTTCTAGGGAATTAATTCCTATTTCAGTCTCTTAAATTCTTTCGAGTTGAGAATAAAAACACAGACTCGAGTTCGATATTTTTTTCTATTCTCCCACAACGAAACGTTCGCTTATTCAGCTAAGCAGCAGCAACATCACGGAAGTGATGGTGGCTCAGTGGTTGATGGTGACGGCAGACAACCTGGATGAGTAAAGTTCGAACTCTATTTGTTCCACAAAAACTATTTTCACTTAGGAACGTTGGCAACCACCACGTAGTCCAATATATAACTACCCGGTATCTTTCTAGAAAGAATTCCTTATTAAAATGATCTTGGGAAAACGAATGGCAAAAACATCATCATCCTCATGAATGATGCTAAAAAAAAAACCCTAAAAAACAAACAAACAAACAAACAAACAAACAAAAAACAAACAAACAAACAAAAAAAAAACAAGCAGCAGCAGCAGCGGTCTTTTTCTTATTTTCTCTCCAAACTGCCACCAAACTCATACGCGGACAAAGCAACATTTAAAACTAAAAGACATACCTACTCTTTCTCACGGTTGTTTAAATCTCGACTCTCGAATTCGTATTTAAAATTCTCTATAACAGGACGACGTTAATTCTAAAAAAATCGACTTTCGAATAGTATAAACAATTTTTCAAAACATGCCGATACCAACTGTAAAAGATCCGACGTTTTGTATTGGCCGCATCAATTTTTTTTTCTCACCGAAAATTGCTTAAGACAATAAAAATAAATTGCTGACGTTCGTACGACTTCTTAAATATGGCGTATTCTCTTTATTGTCAAAGACTGGAACCCAGACGGAGTCCTTTCTACATACTATAGTCAATGTTTCCTTCGTTATCTACTTGAGAGAATTATTAGCCACCATATTGTCCCATCCTTTTGTTACCGTAATCACTCGTGTTTTTAGTACTCCGAGTGGCAATGAAAGTACTAAAATGACAAGCGACTGCACGAACAAAATTATGGGACAGCACTTTGCTTGCTTGCTCCTCCTTTCTCGTTCTCTCACTCTCACTGAAATCTACATATGCTTCGCACACAGCTGCTATCAACGATAAATCCTTTATTTAATGTCCTACCACCAGGGTTCCGTGTCTTTTGAGCGTTTTAGCTCTTGCACTTTCATCAAAACATAGCTAAGTATTTACAAAATAGAAAACCTCACGAAACAATCGAAATTCTGTTGGTACCGCCATTGTTGTGAAATGAAAGGTTGTGAAAATACTAAGCTAAAAAAAAAGTTGTATTGTTCAAAATAAAACTTCTTTTTTAGCTGAGTATTTTCTATAAACTACACAACTAGACAAATTAATTTTTGCAATGCAGAGTTACCCCTCTTTTCCTTAGGAGAGAAAAGGGAACATGGATTTTATGCGCGAGGAAGGTCGTAGGTTACAACGGCCGAAACGATGTGCAATAACACACAAGATGAGAATAATTGTCCAAGTAATCAAAACAATACACACTTTCACATCTCATCTAAAAAATTCAAAATTGCATAAGGAAAATTAATATGCCATTATCATAACAATAACCATTATCATAACAATAACCATTATTATAACAAGAACCATTATTATAACACTAACCATTATCATAACAATAATTGTTATCATAAAAATAACCATTATTATAACAATAACCATTATTATAACAATAACCGTTATTCTAACAATAACAATTATCATGACATTAACAATTATTATAACAATAACTGTTATCATAAAAAACCAATTATTATAACACTAACCATTATTATAGCAATAACCGTTATCATAACAACAACCATTATTATAACAATAACCATTATTATAACCATAACCATTATTATAACAATAACGGTTATTATAACAATAACGATTATGATAACAATAACCGTTATCATAACAATAACCATTATTATAACAATAACAATTATTATAGCAATAACCATTATTATAACCATAACCATTATTGTAACAATAATCATTATCATGACATTCACAATTATTATAATAATAACCATTATTATAATAATAACTATTATCATAAAAATAACCATTATTATAATAATAACCATTATTATAATAATGACCATTATTATAACCATAACCATTATCATAACAATAACCATTATTATAATAATAACCATTATTATAATAATTACCATTATCATAACAGTAACCGTTATCATAACAATAACCATTATTATAATAATAACCATTATTATAACAATAACCATTATTATAACCATAACCATTCTTGTAACAATAATCATTATCATGACATTAACAATTATTATAATAATAACCATTATCATAACAATAACCAGTATCATAACAATAACCATTATTATAAAAATAACCATTATTATAACAATAACCATTATTATAACAATAGCAATTATCATAACCATAACCATTATTATAATAATAACCATTATTATAATAATAACCATTATTATAACAGTAACCGTTATCATAACAATAACTATTATTATAAAATAACCATTATTTTAATAATAACCATTATTACAATAATAACCATTATCATAAAAAAACAATTATCATAAAAATAACCAATATTATAATAATAACCATTATTATAACAATAACTATAACAATTATTATAAAAATACTGATTATTATAACAATAACCGTCATTCTAACAATAACCATTATCATGACATTAACAATTATTATAACAATAACAGTTATAATAAAAAAGCAATTATATAAAAATAACCATTATTATAACTATAACCATTACTATAACAATAACCATTATTATAACAATAACCATTATTATAACAATAACAATTATTATAACAATAACCATTATTATTACTATAACCGTTATCCTAACAATAACTATTATTATAACAATAACCATTATAAAAACAACACCCAGTATTATAACAACAACCATTATCATAACAAAAACCCTTATAATAATAAAAACCATTATTATAACAATAACAATTATCATAACAATAACAATTGTCATACCATTAACCTTTATTAAAACCATAACCATTATTATAATAGTAATCATTATTATAATAATAACCATTATTATAACCATCACCATTATTATAACAATAACCATTATCATAAGAATAACCATTATTATAACAATAACCATTATTATAACAATAACCATTATTATAACAATAACCCTTATCATAATAATAACCATTATTATAACAAGAACCATTATTATAACCATAGCCATTATTATAACAATCACAATTATTATAACAATTACTGTTATTCTAACAATAGCCATTATCAAGACATAAACAATTATTATAACAATAACCATTATCATAATAATACCCATTATTATAACAATAACCATTATTATAATCATAACAATTATAATAACAATAACCATTATTATAAGAATAACAATTTTTATAACAATAACCGTTATTCTAACAATAATCATTATCATGACATTAACAATTATAATAACAATAACCGTTATCATAAAAAAACCAATTATTATAAAAATAATGATTATTATAACAATAACCGTTATCATAAAATATAACCCTAATTAGAACAATAACCATTATTATAACCATAACCATTATTATAACAATATCTATTATTATAACAATAACGATTATTATAACTATAACGGTTATCATAACAATAACCATTATTATAACAATAACCATTATTATTACAATAACCATTATAATAACCATAACCATTATTATAACAATAACGAGTATTATAACAATAACCATTATTATAACAATAACCGCAATTATAATAATAACCATTATTATAACAGTAACAATAATCATAACAATAACCATTATTATAAAAATAACCATTATTATAATAATAATTATTGTTATAATAATAACCATTATTATAACAATAACCATTATCATAACAATAACCATTATTAGATTAATAACAATTATTATAATGCTAACCATTATCATAACGAAAACCATTATTATAACAATAACAATTATCATAACAATTACTATTATTATAATAATAACCATTTTTATAACAATAACCGTTATCATAACAATAACCATTATTATAAAAATAACCATTATTATAACAGTAACCGTTATTCTAACAATAAACATTATCATGACATTAACAATTATTATAACAATAACCGTTATCATAAAAAACCAATTATTAAAATAATAACAATTATTATAACAATCACCGTTATCATAACAGTATCCATTACTATAACAATAACCATTACTATAACAATAACCATTATTATAACAATAACCATTATTATAACAATAACGATTATTATAACTATAACCGTTATCATAACAATAACCATTATTATAACAATAACCCTTATTATAACAATAACCATTATTATAACCATAACCATTATTATCACAACAACCAATATAATAACAACAACGATTATTATAACTATAACCGTTATCATAACAAAAACCGTTATTATAACAAAAACCGTTATTATAACAATAACCATTATCATAATAATAACCATTTTTATAAAAATAACCATTATTATAAAAATAGCCATTATTATAATCATTAGTATAACTATAACCATTAGCATAATAATAACACTTTATCAAATCTCCACACTAACGTAATATACTTGTAATACCCCTTATGCCCGAGTGGCTTCCGGGCCTTGATAAGTGGTGATCACTTTGTAAAAAACAAAACAAAAAATATTAATAAAACAATAACCATTATTATAACAATAACCATTATTAAGACAATAACCGTTATCATAGCAATAACCATTATTATAACAATAACCATAATTATAACAATAGCAATTATTATCACAATAAAAATTATTATCACAATAAACGTTATCAGAACAATAACCATTATTATAACAATAACAATTATTATAACAATACCCGTTATCATAACAATAACCATTATTATAACAAAAATCATTATTATAACAATGACCATTATTCTAACAATAACCATTATTATAACAATAACCATTAATATAACAAAAACAATTATTATAACAATAACCATAATTATAACAATAACCGTTATCATAACAATAACCATTATTATTACAAAAGGCATTATCATAAAATGAACCATTATCATAAAAATAACAATTATTATAACAATAACCGTTATTATAACAATAACCATTATTATAACAACAACTATTATCATAACAACAATGATTATTATAACAATAACTTTTATTATGATATTAACCATTATTATAACAATTACCATTATCATAATAATAACCAATATCATAACAATAACCATTATCATAACAATAACTATTATTATAAAAATAACCAGTAGTATAGGAAACACCGTTAACATAATAATAACTATTATTATAACAATAACCGTTATCATGACAATAACAATTATTGTAAGTATAACCGTTATTCTAACAATAAGCATTATTATAACAATAACCATTATTATAACCATAACCATTATTATTGCAATAAGCATTATTATAACAATAACCATTATTAAAACAATAACCGTTATCATAAGAATTACCATTATTATAACAATTACTATTATTATAACAATAACCATTATAATTAGAATAACCATTATCATAACAATAACAATTATTATAATAATAACCATTATTATAATGCTAACCATTATCATAACAAAAACCATTATTATAACAATAACCATTATCATCACAATAACTATTATTATAATAATAACCATTATTATAACAATAACCGTTATCATAACAATAACCATTATTATAAAAATAACCATTATTATACCAGTAACCCTTATTCTTACAATAACCATTATCATGACATTAACAATTATTATAACAATAACCGTTATCATAAAAAACAATTATTAAAATAATAACAATTATTATAACAATAACCGTTATCATAAAAATATCCATTACTATAACAATAACCATTATTATAACCATAACCATTATTATAACAATAACCATTATTATAAGAATAACGATTATTATAACTATAACCGTTATCATAACAATAACCATTATTATAACAATAACCCTTATTATAACAATAACCATTTTTATAACCATAACCATTATTATAACAACAACCAATATAATAACAACAACGATTATTATAATTATAACCGTTATCATAACAAAAACCGTTATTATAACAAAAACTATTATTATAACAATAACCATTATCATAATAATAACCATTATTATAAAAATAACCATTATTATAAAAATAGCAATTATTATAATAATTAGTATAACTATAACCATTAGCATAATAATAACAGTTTATCAAATCTCCACACTAACGTAATATACTTGCAATATCCCTTATGCCCGAGTGGCTTCCGGGCCTTGATAAGTGGTGATCACTTTGTAAAAAACAAAACAAAAAATATTAATAAAACAATAACCATTATTATTACAATAACCATTATTAAGACAATAACCGTTATCATAGCAATAACCATTATTATAACAATAATCATTATTATAACAATAGCAATTATTATCACAATAAAAATTATTATCACAATAAACGTTATCAGAACAATAACCATTATTATAACAATAACCATTATTATAACAATAACCGTTATCATAACAATAACCATTATTATAACAAAAATCATTATTATAACAATGACCATTATTCTAACAATAACCATTATTATAACAATAACCATTAATATAACAAAAACAATTATTATAACAATAACCATTATTATAACAATAACCGTTATCATAACAATAACCATTATTATAACAAAAGGCATTATCATAAAATGAACCATTATAATAAAAATAACAATTATTATAACAATAACCGTTATTATAACAATAACCATTATTATAACAATAACTATTATCATAACAACAATGCTTATTATAACAATAACTATTATTATGATATTAACCATTATTATAACAATTACCATTATAATAATGATAACCAATATCATAACAATAACCATTATCATAACAATAACTATTATTATAAAAATAACCAGTAGTATAGGAAAAACCGTTAACATAATAATAACTATTATTATAACAATAACCGTTATCATGACAATAACAATTATTGTAAGTATAACCGTTATTCTAACAATAAGCATTATTATAACAATAAGCATTATTATAACAATAACCATTATTATAACCATAACCATTATTATTGCAATAAGCATTATTATAACAATAACCATTATTAAAACAATAACCGTTATCATAAGAATTACCATTATTATAAAAATTACTATTATTATAACAATAACCATTATAATTAGAATAACCATTATCATAACAATAATAATTATTATAATAATAACCATTATTATAATGCTAACCATTATCATAACAAAAACCATCATTATAACAATAACCATTATCATCACAATAACTATTATTATAATAATAACCATTATTATAACAATAACCGTTATCATAACAATAACCATTATTATAAAAATAACCATTATTATACCAGTAACCGTTATTCTTACAATAACCATTATCATGACATTAACAATTATTATAACAATAACCGTTATCATAAAAAACCAATTATTAAAATAATAACAATTATTATAACAATAACCGTTATCATAAAAATATCCATTACTATAACAATAACCATTATTATAACCATAACCATTATTATAACAATAACCATTATTATAAGAATAACGATTATTATAACAATAACCGTTATCATAACAATAACCATTATTATAACAATAACCCTTATTATAACAATAACCATTTTTATAACCATAACCATTATTATAACAACAACCAATATAATAACAACAACGATTATTATAACTATAACCGTTATCATAACAAAAACCGTTATTATAACAAAAACCGTTATTATAACAATAACCATTATCATAATAATAACCATTATTATAAAAATAACCATTATTATAAAAACAGCAATTATTATAATCATTAGTATAACTATAACCATTAGCATAATAATAACACTTTATCAAATCTCCACACTAACGTAATGTATTTGCAATACCCCTTATGCCCGAGTGGCTTCCGGGCCTTGATAAGTGGTGATCACTTTGCAAAACACAAAAAAAAAATATTATTATAACAATAACCATTATTATAACAATAACCATTATTATGACAATAACCGTACACATAGCAATAACCATTATTATAACAATAGCAATTATTATCACAATAAAAATTATTATCACAATAAGCGTTATCAGAACAATAACGATAATTATAACAATAACCATTATTATAAGAATAACCGTTTTCATAACAATAACCATTATTATAACAAAAATCATTCTTATAAGAATAACCATTATTCTAACAATAACCATTATTATAACAATAACCATTATTATAACAAAAACAATTATTATAACAATAACCATTATTATAACAATAACCGTTATCATAACAATAACGATTATTATAACAAAAGGCATTATCATAAAATTAACCATTATCATAAAAATAACAATTATTATAACAACAACCGTTATTATAACAATAGCCATTATTATAACAATAACTATTATCATAACAACAATGATTATTATAACAATATCTATTATTATAATATTAACCATTATTATAACAATAACCATTATTATAATAATAACCAATATCATAACAATAACTATTAACATAATTATTATAAAAATAACTAGTATTATAGGAAAAACCGTTAACATAATAATAACTATTATTATAGCAATAACTGTTATCATGATAATAACAATTATTGTAAGTATAACCGTTATTCTAACAATAAGCATTATTATAACAATAACCATTATTATAACCATAACCATTTTTATTACCATAAACATTATTATAACAATAACCATCATTAAAACAATAACCGTTATCATATGAATAACCATTATTATAACAATAACCATTATTATAACAATAACCATTATAATTAGGATAACCGTTATCATAACAATAACGATTATCTTAACAATAACCGTTATCATAACAATAACTATTTTTATAACAATAACCAGCATTATAACAATAACAGTTATTATAACAATAAAGATTATCATAAACATAACCATTATCATAACAATACACATTATTATAGGAATAAGCAGTATTATAACAATAACCATTATTATAACAATAACCGTTATTATAAAAATAACCATTATAATAACAATAACCATTATGATAACAATAAGCGTTAATTTAAAAATAATCATTATTATAACAATAACCATTATTATAATAATAACGATCATTATAACAACAAACGTTATCATAACAATAACCATTATCATAACAATAACCATTATCATAAAAATAACCATTATCATAACAATAACCATTATCACAACAATAACCATTTTTATTACAATAACCATTATTATACCAATAATTATTATCATAACAATAAACGTTATCATAACAATAACCATTATGATAACAATAACCGTTATCATAACAATAACTATTATTATAACAATAACCATTATTATAACAATAACCATAATTATAACAATATCCAGTAATGTAAGAATAAACATTATTATAACAATAACTATTATTATAACAATAACCATTATTATAACAATAAACATTATCATTACAATAACCAACATAATTACAATAAACATTATTATAACAATAATTGTTATGATAACAATAACTATTTTTATAACAATAACCATTATCATATCAATAACCATTATTATAACAGTAACCATTATCATAACAATAACCCTTGTTATAACAATAACACTTATTTTAACAATAACCATTATTATAAAAATAACGATTTTTATAACAATAACCGTTATCATAACAATAATCATTATTATAACAAAAAGCATTATCATAAAATAAACCATTATCATAACAATAACCATTATTATAACAATATCCATTATCATAACAATAACCATTATTATAACAATAACCACTATTATAACAATAACCATTATTATAACAATAACCATTATTATAACAATAACCGTTATCATAATAAAAACCATTATGTTAACAATAACCGTTATCATAACAATAACCATTATTATAACACTGATAATTATCATAACAATAACCATTATCATAACAATAACCGTTATTCTAACAATAACCATTATCATAACAATAACCATTATTATAACAATAACCACTCTTATAACAATAACCGTTATCATAATAAAAACCATTATTATAACAATAACTGTTATCATAACAATAACCATTATTATAACAATAACCATTATTATAACAATGATAATTATCATAACAATAACCATTATCCTAACAATAACCGTTATTCTAATAATAACTATTATTATAACAATAACCATTATACAAAAAATAACCGTTATCATAATAATAACCATTATTATTACAATAACTGTTATCATAACAATAAACATTATCAAATTAATACGCCATCATAATAACAATAAGCATTATAATAACAATAAGAATTATCATAACAATAAGTATTAAAACATTTCTTCTACAACATACAAATCACATACAACAGAATATATTGTTGATTTCATATTATTCATCTGCTGTCATCAACCACGTGTAACGTTTATTACAGTTGTACTTTATGCCTGTTTCTACACTAGGTTTCAAGTTTTTCGCTTCTGCCCCACTCCGCGGCGGTCGTAAACAACCATTTCTTATAGGTCCATCTTTTTCGATCGCACTCTTTCATCTCCCTTCATTTTACACATCCATCTGCTTCGGTGCCGACTTTGTTTCTCCCTGACCACGTGATGTTCTTTATTTTATTTTCTTCGGACGCAATCCCCAGTACACTTGCTAATTTGCGTACGCGTTTAAACGCTGCTCCTACTGCTAATACAATCGCTTGCCATCCAGCATTCGTTTGCTGCTGATATTTCATACGCGCTCATATGCGCTCTGTTATTCAAGAAAATATTTCGAGAAAGATTTCTTTCAATTCGTTTTGTTTTATTTTTTAAGTCGTCAAACCCATTTTCTGGCAAAAAATGTTCATTTGGTAAATCCTAAAGGTTTAACTCTGTTGCATCCACTCTTCGCCAAATAAATTATCGACATATTTTTAACACGAACATTTAAATTTTTTGTAGTCCCCTTTAAAGTAACGTTGACCATGATTTCACATTCGAATTTAATTTATGTACTTGTCACCGGTCTGGCTATTTAATTGATTTTTTAGCATGGTTGGTTCATTCAACCTTTTTCATATATACCGATTGATTATAGATAAGTCCGACCCCAAAGTATGATTGTACCGTGGCCTTCTTATTCAGGAGTGTTACTCGTACGATCTAGAAAGACACGACAATATGCCAGTTGGCAAAAAGACGCCGGACCATTATGGCAAACAGATGTTAAGTATTTTAAAAATTCATCTTAAATGTTTTTCCTGTTACCTTGTTTAAACTTGTTTTTATTGTTTTATTTATGCATATGTATTTATTTGTCTCTACTTTCCTGTCTTATTCGCCCCCCCCCTTAGCGACTATTGAAACAGACAAAACACTGTTTAGCCATGCTACAAAGTAAACTAGCGATAAAAAAAAAAAAACAAAATGCCGGAAATTAGTTTTCTCTATTAGAGTAGATAAAGTTAGGACTTAAAAAAAAAGTTAGGACTTTAAAAAAAATGTAAATTTAATATTTACATGTCTGAACGTAACGACTTTTATTCTATAAATAGATAGGCACACGTGCACAAGTTATCTGTAAATAGAAAACTTTTTACGATCTAGAAAGACACGACAATATTCCAGTTGGCAAAAAGACGCCGGACCATTATGGCAAACAGATGTTAAGTATTTTAAAAATTCATCTTATATGTTTTTCCTATTACCTTGTTTAAACTTGTTTTTATTGTTTTATTTATGTATATGTATTTATCTGTCTCTACTTTGCTGTCTTATTTGTCACCCCCCCCCTTCGCGACTATTGAAACAGACAAAACAGTTTAGCCATGCTACAAAGTAAACTAACGATAAAAAAACAAAATGCCGGGAATTATTTTTTCTCTATTAGAGTAGATAAAGTTAGGACTTTATTTAAGTAGTATACTTAATATATACTATTACTGCAAGCTTGTCTATATTGAAAACGCTTGCTTCCTGGCTAGCCAATAAAACCATCTAATATAGTTAGTCTTATTTTCAATTATATTCGAAATATAATACAGTGACATTAGCAAAGAAAAAGTCACCAATGAAAATGAACCTCCTAAATTAAAACCTTGAATAATTATCTAAACTCGAATGTAAATTAATATTATGCCGACTTTAAAAATTGATAAAAGTTAATTGGTGGATTTTAATTATAAGGTGAAGCTCCAATGATTAAAACTCGAGATATATAACAACAAACTTCCACCCATTAATATGGGAGGGAAGATTATCATCAAAAGTGTCCTGAATTGATAACTTAGCATCAGACTTACTACTTAGATATAAATAAGTCACTTATACCCATTCCCCTCATCCCCCCTTTTTTGAAATGGAGAGTAGATAATACCGTGGATGTGTTATCGGCAGCTCCAGTAACTCCCGCTTCTCCTATTTTGTCATTCAGTCCTCATTCAATGAGTGATTTTTCTGACAAAGGGTGAAGAAAAAGCTGCTTAAAGGTCGGTAGTACTTGGTGAACAGTAGTCTGAGATGGCGGAAATTTTTCTGTCTCTATGTCTGTCCTTGTGCCCATGTCACTAGTAAAGGTGCTGGAGGTAAACGTTTTGTCTGGGCTGACGTTATCCGCCTGATAGTCAGGGATCCGAACCTTGGATTAACCACTAAGGAGGCTGACCTATCAGCAGTCGCAAAGTACTGGGACTGCTGTATTGCCATTTGGTGAGTGGATCTGGACCATTCATAGTCTCTGGTGGGGCCTCTCGATGCCATACTAGTGGGTAATTGTTACGGCTTTACCTTTTCGTGTGCTACACAAAAAAATTCCTGTCTTTTTCTCTTACTTTCCCTCTCTGTACTGCTCTAACCAAGTATGCCGACCTGTTCACAAATCCCAAAACCTCAACATGAAATATCTCCAGTATAAAAACTCGAATAAACCTAGAACCCCATCTTCCTAGACCCCTACTACCAGGTCTCCTTCTCCAACATCAGCGGTCTACGTTCCAACCTTCCAGAGGTTGAAACCCATTTACAGGAGACGAAACCGGACATATTATTTCTAAGTGAAACTGGAATAGGGCCGACCACTTCCCTAGATAAGTTCATAATTAACGGATACTCTAACTAAACAGCTAAATCTGACCCCCAAGATCACCATGGGTATGGAATATGTCCCTACATTAAAGATGGCTTCCCGTGTGGCAGGGATATCTCTAGAGAAGATCCTAATTTACCCTATATGTGCTTCAGGATTGCACTTGCTAGCACCACTGCATTTATATTTGCCCTCTATCGGCCCCACAACAGCAGAGTTACTATCTTCAAAAGCATATATGAGAAAATAGACTACATCCTGTCTGCACATCCCTCGGCTAACATCCACATCTGTGGTGACTTCCAAGTCCATAACGTGGAATGGCTGACCCATTCAAATAAGACAGACGATGAGGGGAGGTTTTGTCATGATTTTGCCATTGCTTATGACCTCACTCAGATTGTTCCCGAACCCACCCGTGTGCCCGATACACCCGGTCAATATGCAAGCCTCCTAGACCTTTTTCTCTCAACTTCCCCTGAGCTATGTTCATGTTCCGTTCTTTCTCCTCTAAGATCCTCCGACCACTCCGTGGTATCATTTAAGATAAAAACGAAATGTAAGAAGTCCCCATACTTACCCCTCCACCGTACTGTATACCGATACTCTATGGCTGACTGGGGTAGCTTCCGTACATTCCTATCTGATTTACCTCTGCACTCCATGTTTAAAAAGGAAGTGTCCTCTATAGTATCAGATCTGACGGAATGGTTAATTGTAGGCATAGACCAATTCATACCATCTAAAAAATTCCAGCAAAAACCTAACAGCCAGCCATGGTTCTCCCCAGAATGTGCTGCTGCTATCGCGCGCAGAAATCACTTTTTCCATAGCTACCAGCGTAATAGATGCACTGAGACCAAAGCTGCTTTCAGGGACGCCAGCAACCACTGTAAAAGAGTAATAAAAAATGCAAGAGGGCTATATGCTCAGTCTGTTAAATCCAAGGTAGCTGATCAGCGGCTTGGTTACCACCAGTTTTGGCAAATAACAAATAGGATCCTGAACAGAAGTGCGTGTTCTATCCCAACCATTATCAATGGACCAGAGGTCATCTCGTCAGCATCAGACAAGGCCAAACTATTTGCAAAGAACTTTTTAGCTAATTCTACCCTATGCGACGAAGGCTATCAACTCCCCATATTTCCTCCTATAACACAGAACATGCTAGGTAACATACAAATATCCGTGCATGAGGTCCCCAAGCTAATCAAGAACCTTGATTCCAGTAAAGCAACTGGCCCTGACGGCATCTCAATTATAGTGTTAAAAAGCTTAAACCAGAACTTGCTCACATACTTACGAAACTGTTTAAGCGCTGCCTTAAGGAGAAGTGCTTTCCGACTCCCTGGAAGCCATCATCAGTTTGCCCTGTATTTAGGAACTCAGGTGATAAGTCATTTCCCTCTCAGTACAGACCAATAAGTCTTCTGTGTGTTATGAGTAAGTTGCTAGAATCCATATTAAATAGAGAAATAGTCAACCACCTCAGCAGGAATAATCTTCTTAGTGACACACAATATGGTTTCCGCTCTGCAAGATCTCCCGCAGATGTGCTGACGGTTATATCCCACAGGATTAGTGAATCTCTTGACAAAGGCTTCCTTTCTAGGGCAATTGCTCTTGACATATCGAAGGCCTTCAACAAGGTATGGCATAAGGGTCTACTTCACAAGATTTCCAGCTACCGTATAACTGGAAATGTTTTCTCAATCATTAAATCATTTCTCTCCGATAGGCTCATAAGAGTAGTGGTCGATAGACAAAAATCAGAGGCCTGCAGTATTAATGCTGGAGTCCCTCAGGGGTCAATCCTGGGCCCAACTCTCTTCCTGATCTACATCAATGACCTCCCTAAACACATACTAAAATCATTCGTTGACATCTATGCTGATGACACGACCATCTACGGCAAAACATCAAAGGCTGTAAATGACAAAGTTCTCTCTGATTCTCTCTCCTCTGATCTCGAGCGCGTGGTTCAGTGGCGGAAGACGTGGCTGGTTACCTTTAATGCATCCAAAACCAAACTTCTATCCTTACATTATCAACGCTCTTACCCCATCTGGCATCAATTGTGATGGATGGCTCTCGTCTGGGTGAGGCCCCGTGTTTTGACAAGCTTCTGGGCTTGACCTTTACTCCTGATCTGAAATGGAACACGTATATCAAGTCTGTTGCCAAGGTCGCTGGAAAGATAGTGGGATCCTTCTACTGCTCCAGAAGATATTTCACTACTGATGCAATTCTTTATCTATATAAAAGCCAAGTACGTTCAAGGATGGAATACTGCTGCCATATATGGGCAGGAGCTGCTAAAAACAGCCTATCCTGCCTTGACAGAGTACAAAATAGACTTTGTGGCTTAGTGGGGGCAGCCTATCTTTGTTTTATCGTTATTTCCATGGCAGGTGCTCGTCTGAACTCGAATCTCTGGTACCCCCTCGCCAATTTTTCACGAAAAACACCTGTCTAGCTGAATCCACTGTGAAAAATTTCCCCCACTCTTTATCTGTGCCTAAATCAAAACATAGATTCCATGAACAAAGCTTCTTTCTTAGAACTGCACGCCTGTTGAACTCTGTTCCGTCTGCCTACTTCCCAACTGACTACAACTTGGATGTGTTCAAGTCCAACGTTAACAAATTCCTAATGAACCGCCCCCTTAAGTAAACACTTCATCAAATCTCTCCACTAACGTAATGTACTTGCAATAACCCTTATCCCTGAGTGGCTTCCGGGCCTTGATAAGTGGTGACCATTGTGTAAAAAAAAAACGAAAAGATATTTCTGTTTGAAGTTTAACAACTTTAGCAAAAGTCATGTCGCTAGTTTTTTGGGTAAAAGCATGATGTTTTTATGTTCGATAGTCCCTAATTTTCAAATCTGTAGGCAAAATATTTTTGGAATTTGCCCATTTTTCACAATCTATTTTATATAGATGTTCATGCCTTCTGAAATATGAAGCGAAGGTTTGGGCTTGTCTGGAGAATGAGTGAACGTGTCAGTTGCATTCCTAAGCGCGTTTTCTAAAAATAACATATTCGTTCTCGATATTTTTCCAACTCTTCGTCAATATTTGTAGTAATAATTCTTCAGACTTTTGCTATTTTCTTCGTTTTTTTGTAGTTGTTCCAGTATAAATATTTGAAAATTTTATACGTTCATCTATTGTATTTCTTCGTTTCATTGTTGTTGTTCCATTTAGTATTTAACCAGTTAAACCATGATTGATTTGATGTATTTCATGTGAAAAAATATCGGTATAACGTAAGGCTTCAGAAAATCTTATTACATGATTTTGAATGTTTCTATTTCAAGCAATAAGGACACTGTCATTCTAGTTCATAAACTACAACTACGAAATCAATAATATTTTGTTTTTCTCCAAAGTTGTACATTCTAAGTTCATTAGATTTTTATGTTAGCTGATACAGAAGTATAATTCTGATACAAAAACTGTTATTGAAGGTTAACGTATGACTGAAAAATCTATTTCTATATTTTATTTCTATTTGTCTGTCTGTTTGTCTGTCTATGCATTTATTTTTTCTTAAGAAACTACTGAATCGATCTGGACAAAATTTCGTATAAACCTTTGTTATCATGAGGTGCAGCGAGCAAGTATTATGGTACCCGCTTGATGCACAGTTAGGGATTAACAGGGTTAATAGAATTTGTATTTAATGGAAAAATTAACACAAATTAAAAATATTCAACGAAAAATCGGGCATAAAGTACACATTTGCCTATTGTAACAAGCTAAAATGTCGTTTAATATATTACTAACACGTTTTGTATACGTCTAATTAAATATATTGCTAGTACAACAAATTTATAATTTAAAACTGTTTAGCTTTGTACTTTACATTCTGTGCTAAACATTTTTTATAAATTATTGTTTTACTATTTAATTTCTGTGAGTTAATATTCATTTAGTCTAATCTTTCAAAATTTTTGAGGTGGCGATTGATAATTCGTATTATTTGGATCTTTCGGACTAATATTATCATCTGGAGTGCTATTTATACAACGCTCCAGTCGATGTAGCATACGACCTTCTTCAGGCATATCTTATCGAACTCGGTAATCTTTCTGTCAAATTTGGGAATATGCACACAATTTCGAACGTTGCTCGCATATATATATATATATATATATATATATATATATTATTTGTTAAAATATAATATAATATTATAAAATATATATATATATATATATATATATATATATGCCGCTCCCCATTTAGGGGGTACCAAATTAGTCAAAGAGAAAATTATTCCCAAATCGCATTTAGGTAAAAATGCACTTTCATATAAATAATTGAATTAATTCAAAAAGTATCGCTAACAAAAACAAATAAAAACACACCTCTCTCTATCTCGCCATATATATATATATATATATATATATATATATATATATATATATATATATATATATATATATGCATAGTGATCTTTCCTTTGATTTATTGTTGATAATTTATCCATTTACATGTGCTTTTAAAATATACTTTTGTTTTTGTTATTTCATTTAATAATGTTTTATAATTTGTTTTTATTTCATTTTCTTATATATATATATATATATATATATATATATATATATATATATATATATATATATATATAAATGTAAATTTGGTTCGTTACAAGTGAATAAAACCATATTTCTACGTTACCAATTTATTTGAATTTTTCAGACAACCCATCTTTAGAGTCGAGGTATGTTTTTATGTTATTAAAATAAATTTACCTCGCGAATTATTAAAATATTAAATAAAATAAATATATTTTCGTAAGCCGTTACTGCGAATCTGTTCTGTTGCTAAAACTGAACTTCCGGTTCGATTCATTTCACAGCCACGAATTGACGAAATATTTCATTTTCTGTTAACTCGATAAGTAAAAAAACAAAACAAAAAAAAAGACATAATTCATTTGTTTATCTTCCAAATTTTTTAATTTACACATTTTTTCTTTATTATATAAGGCACAAAAAAAAGTTTGTCGCTTGCTTTTTGAGTTTTTTTTTTTGTTTTTCGATATAAGATTGGTTGGTAAAGTACAGTTTTTTTTCGTCCGCGCTATTTTTTAAATCGTATTTCCAGGTTTAATTACAGTTTTATTATGTTTTTTTTATTAAATTGCAAGGTTAAAATACACCCTCCCCTCCCCATGTTAAGAATGGCTTTTTAAATATTAACATTATTATTACAACACGGATCACTCTCTGCATGAGTACTGTACTTTCACCTAACAATTTAATAAACAAAACATATTACTTATGCAGAGAAAGTACCATAATAATAGAATAATAACATTATTTAGAAAGCCATTCTTAACATGGGGAGGACATTTTGTTATTATTCTATACTTTCACGTAACAATTTAATAAACAAAAGATAGTACTTATGCAGAGGAGATACCGTGCTGAAATAACGCTATTAAGAAAGCCATTCTTAACATGGGAAAGGGAGAGTGTTCTGTAACTATTTTATATTTTCACCTAACAATTTAATAAACAAAAGATAGTACTTATGCAGAGAAGGCACCGTGCTGAAATAATACCGTTATTTAGAAAGCTATTCTTAACATGGGGAGGGAGTTTTGCATCTATTCTAAAATATGAATGCTTTTTCTTTATTAAAGAAATTGGGTACTCGTGCACTTATTGATCCGTGCTGAAGTAATAACGTTATTATTTAAAAAACCATTCTTAACATGGGGAGAAGAGGGTGTTTTGTAACTATTCTGGGCTTTCACCTAACAATTTAATAAACAAAAATAAAACTTAAGCAGACAAGGAACAGTACAGAAGCATTAACATTATTTAGAATACAATTGAATAAAAAAAAACAAAACACTTTAATTAAACTTGGAAATACGATAGTACGGATCGGTAAGTGCATTAGCAACATAAATTTGTCTAATTCTTAATTTCTTATGTTATTGGAAAAAAAAAGGTAAATATGAGGAATTACTCCATCCAAGATATGAAGAAATGTTAGTTTAAAAAAGTGAAGGATCACTTTTCCATAATAATTTAACGTAAAATGATCACCCACTTTGTGGCCACGATTTTTGGGGTGGGGGCTTTCTTTCTACCATTGGAAAATCCTTTAAAATTACCTGCTTAAATTGGTTGGAGGAACGGGGGGTCGACCGCCAAAACATCCCCCCACACACAGAAAAATGTTCTTCTCTCAGGTGGCCAGAAAGGGGGTGCTCATTCTAAGTTAAATTTAAATTGAAAAGTGATCACCCACTTTTCGAAAAAGTAATTTCTTCATATCATGAAAACTTTCTTTTTGCGACGGAAACGGTTTGCAGATTCGTTTTTAGTACACTGAAATCTACAATAAAATATTTCGTTATATACGAACATGAGAGGGCCTTAAAGTAAAATAATACCGGATTTTTGGGGCAGATTTGCCATTTAGTTGTATAATATCCTCAAACCAGGTAATCACTAAAAGGGACTCTTAAAAGTCGTTACCTGTATCGATCAAAATTTAAAACCACTGATTATATGTCAGCCTACATCACAGTAACATATATTGAGTGAGCTCCTAACAGTATTTTGTATAATTTTTTAGTTTAAACTCATTTTCCCAAAATTTCCCCAAACTTAACGTGTTCGATACAGTCTGCCGCCATTTGTATTTTTCAAATATACCGATAAACACTGCATGTTTTTGAACTGATTAAACATTATATATTACATAAAAACACTACAATCTTATCCAGTTAGGTAGAACATTTACTTATCTTGCCTTTTGATAACATTTATTTGTTATATATTCATTTTTTGACAACTTCTTTGTATCTGTTAATACAAACTTTTTTCATTTAATGTAACGTTTAGTCAGCTCGAAAAACAGTGTTTATCGGTGTATTTGAAAGATACAAATGGTGGCGGACACTGTTGATTATGTTAAGTTTGAGAAAGTGAGTTAAAACTAAAAAACTATACAAAATACTGTCACAAACCCACCGATTATGTCAGCCTATGTCATGGTAACATATTCGGTGGGTTTTTGACACTGTCTTGTATAGTTTTTAGTTTTCAACTTCATTTCCCAAACTTAACGTATTCAACAGTCTCCAACCATTTCTGTTTTTCCAGCCGATTAAACATTTTACCTTACATAAAAAACACTAAACAATTATCCAGTTAGGTAGAAATGTAACTTACCTTACCTTTGCTTTCATTTGTTTTTGGACAACTTTTTCGAATCTGTGTATAGTAACCCCCCCATCACTCAAATATTAATTACTAACTCACATTTTTGTATACAGAAAAAAAAAAACATTTAGCGTTTCAACGTTAGCTTTATCCACTGATTGTTGGTCGAGCCCAAGCAATGATTGACGGTAATCCTGAGGATCAGGATCCAATTCTGCAAGAGTACCATTTTTTTCATTTTTTTTCTTTTTTTTTAGAGTGGATTGCTGTACTAAGAATATAAGAAACATGCATTTTCTCTTTTTATTAGAATTTTCCATTACACCAAATTTAGCCACAGCAACGCGTGGCAGGGTACAGCTAGTATATATATATATATATATATATATATATATATATATATATATATACATGTAGATATGTGATCAAGATACATTTACTATCTTCTGTGGGAACGAAGATGGCTCTTCAGACCAGCCTTGCTTTTACACAGTCCATTGCAGAGATCACATTTTAGCTGGAATTGAAGGACACCAACGGTACTGCCTTACCGTGGACAATCTAATGACGCGTCAGACCTCCACTTGATTTGCAGACCATAAAGCAAATAGAACATCTGAGTTCCGCAATGTTTTCCCAGTCAAAGAAAAAAATAGAGACTCTCAAAATTCATACTAAACTTTTGCAAATATCGATGGCTTAATGAATAAAGAACTTGGTAAAATTCAATTTATAAATAACAGTCTTCTGGATGTTGAGAATTAAATCCTCCGTGCGAATAACAGTCACAATAAGAAATGTAGACCAAATCAATAAAACTTGTTTAACATGTGGAAGAAGAAGTTGCCTTTATTATCAAACTGCTCAATTTCTCTGCTTAGTTAATGAAGCTGTTCTATACGCTATAAAATGACCACTATATTTTTATAATATTGACAATATATATATATATATATATATATATATTTATGCACATATATATGCATATATATATATGCACATATATATATTTACAATATCGATAATATATATATATATATATATATATATATATATACAATATTAACAATAAATATTTATTTTTTTACAATATTGACAATAAAAATATAGAAAAATTAATCTTATTACATGATTAATTTCGGAATATAATTTTGCATACCTCCTCCAATCAAGTTCATACTCACATAGAACATTTCGAAAATAAACTGGATCAATTCATAAATAATTAAAAAAAATAATTCTTAAATAATGAATGTCAAATGGTATTATTGGTGTCTATCTAATAATAGTTGTAATATAATTTGATATTATATAATTTTTAAACTTTATGCAATATGTAAATAGATAAGAAAGTTTTCTTTTATTTTGTACTATCATCCGAACAGATTACTGAATTTTAAAGCAATAATACAAAAATATTTGGGAATATTCTATATATAGTACACACGACGATCCGAAGACATTAGTATTACTATTTTTAAATAGTTCATAGTAAGTTAATGTTAGGTGTTATATATTTGTAATTTTATTGTCTTATTTTGCCTATCTTCTTCTTTTTCTTCTTCTTCCCCAGTTGTAGATAGTTTGCGATAGTTTGCACGGGTCTGTCTTTTGACAGCTGATAGGGTATCCATACGCTTTACAGGCAAACAAAGTTATAGCTGGATATTCTTCCTAACCCCAACCCTTTCCAAAGGAATGAGGAAATTATCAACACACCATAATTCTCCGCTAACTGGCGCATTTTTTTTATCCATTGTCACATAATATAATAATTCAAACAACCAGGCTGTTCTCTGAACCGCTACCACATACGAAAACACTCGTCTAGCTGAAACCACTATCAATAATTTCCCCCACTCTTTATTTGTGTCTAAACCTAAACGTAAATTTCATGAACCAAGGTAATACTTACAACTACACGAAAACGAAAACACTGTTTCGTTTTCCTACTTTCTAACTGACTACAATATGGTTATCTTCAAGTCCAAATTAAACAAATTTTTGATGAGCCACCCATTTAGGTAATCCAATTTACCAAATTTCCACTACTAACGATTACTCTATGCTACCATTGACCACTGTACACTCATTAACCTTTATCCTCTAGTGGCCCTCGGGACTCGATAAATGGTGACTTCTTTGAAAAAATAAAAAAAATAAAAATGCTACCGGATCTGCTACTACTGATGGGAATAACATGATTATTTATCGACGTTTACTCCTTTAGATCCGACGTGTTCTATCAATGCATATGCATATTAATAGGCTTACCTCTCTACATGCAATAACTTCTTACATATTATCAGTAATAAAGTGAAGTGGTTTAATAAAGAAAAATGAATAAGGCATACCCTATTCTCAAACACCACTCGCTAAGATAAAAGGAACGGAAGCATGTGACATCTATCCCCCTCTTCCTTCTTATCTTTCACTTCTATCTCCCTCTCATTTCTCATATTATCGACGTCGTATTTTCTCAAGCTAACAAATGTGTTTTTTCGTTTGGTTTCATAGAGATTTATTTCAAAAACAATATCATGAAGATTTTAATGTTTATCTGAATAAAAGCGAAAGTCTTAGTCTTGTGTTTGATTTCTGTTTGCACGAGTGAAATGTTTATTACTTAAACTCTTTTCAAGTAGCGAATTTTCCGAAGCGATTGCGACAAATCCTTCTAGTAGATACTACATATACAAAATGATTTACTTAAATATGTAATAAATGTAATTACTTATCTAAAATCTATACATTACAGATTCTAAAGAAGTACCATGTTGGTCGTTACTGCTTAGAAAAATCATTTGAACCAATTAGAGCAAGAGTCTTTCTAAAGGGCAAGATAGTGAGGAATCCAAGTTAATCAGATGAAACATTGCAGATTTACAAAATAAACTAATATATTCTTGTTGTTTTTCTTTTCCAATTTTCTAATCATCTTTTTCCGGTTATGGACTGAGTATTATCCATGTATTATCCATGTATTATCCATGTATTATCCATGTATTATCCGAGATGCCATGCATTTACCCGTTATCTCATACATTCTATCCGAAAAAATCATTTAAAGATTTAAACTCTTTGTATTTTTCTTGCATTTGGGTCACCGGGTATATTTACCAGGCAGTTCTTGAAATTATATTTCACGAGTTTGGTTGTTCCTATAATTGCTAGAATGACTTAAATCTTCCCAAGATTCCAGTTTCTTCTCGTATCATGTGGCGAGGTTTTTGTGTTTCGTTATCTTCTGCCTGTCAGCTCTATTTAAGCCAGCATCGTTAAATATACAAGCAGCTTCTGCCAGGGTTGCTTTTTTCTCCTTTTCTCATATCTCTATGCCAGTGTAATAGCTCTATTTCCTTGGTAGTCGTAGGAATTGCATAGTCGTAGTTGATGGTGCATGACTTATTTCCAACTGTTCTTTCTGGTATTTATTTCCAGGACTTGCTGCTGCATTCAATATTCAACTTTTTACAGATTGTGAAATGGAGATATTTACATACTCCATTGTGTCGCGTTGTATGGTAACCCCCCTCCCAGTAAAACTTTACAGCTGGATGTCAGGTGGCTCACACTGTCTACTTCTGTATGGCAGAACCTGCACGTGTTCTCATTGCTGAGACCACTCATCTTCTTGGTCATAAAGCCAAATTGTGGCTTTTATCTTGGGCAGCCATTATCATCCTTTTCTGATCACAGTGGAGCTATCATCTTTTTATAGGCAATTTCATGTGAAACCAAAAAAAGTTCTTGTAGGCCACCGCTAAAAACTCACAACAAAAACAAACAACAAAAAATGAAAAAAAAAAATAACGCATAAAGCATAAATAAACTCATGAATCCAATCTTTTTCCTTTTAAGTCTGCCGCTTTGTTATCTTCTTAATCATCTTTAATTATGGACATCGCATATTGATGGCCTACCATAAGCAACAAACAAGAGCAAAAGAAATATGTCACGTTTTATTATCGCATAATGTCAAATGGTGTATCCCTGTGGTAATAAAAGTTTAAAAAATTTGAGATCAGCAAAAAAAAAAAAAAAAAAAAAAAAATGCCCATGCTTTGATTTGACCGAGATTTGAACTCACGTCGCTCGAATCGGCAGAGATATCACGTGCTTTGAGGGGAAAAAAAGGGGGAAAATGGAGGTTGAGCACACGTGAAGAAGTACTCAGTTTTGTTAAGTCATCAAACAAGAAAACACAGCATTCTTTGCATTTCGTTTGCATACATACATACACACATACATACGTGTATATATACACACATATATATGATGCAAATTATAGTTTGTATATATATGTATATGTATATATACATATGTATATGTATATATGCATATATGTGGTATATATATGCATATGTATGTGTATATATACTATATATATATAATGTGTCGATGCATATTTATGCGAGCACGCATGTGCTTATGTGTGAGTGCTGTGAAAATGAGAGTGTGTGAGTGTGTGAGTGTGTGTGTGTGTGTGTATGTGTGTGCGTGTTTTCTTTGTTCTTGGAAGCAATGATTTAATTTTTTTAATAATCCAAAAGAAGTAACAAACACAATCTATTAGTATTTCATCGTTTGCAAATCTAATAATAAAATAATAATAATAATAATGATAATAATAATATTGCATTAATAATATCAGCAATAATAATAATAATAATAATAAATAAAATAATAATAATAATAAATAATAATAATAATAAATAAAATAATAATAATAATAATAATAATTAATAATAATAATAATAATAAAAAATAATAATAATGAGAAAAGACACATTGAATTAATCTGATAATTTTTCTAAAATTACATCATAATTAAATCTTATTTATATTTTATATCATTTTATTTATTGCTTATACAGTTTATATATATTGTATTTACCATTGTTATAGTTTACATCTATTTTATTTTTTGTTTATATAGTTTATATGTATTGTATTTATTATTTATATAGTTTATATGTATTGTATGTATTATTTATATAGTTTATATATATTGTATTTACCATTGTTATAGTTTACATCTATTTTATTTTTTGTTTATATAGTTAATACGCATTGTATTTATTATTTATATAGTTTATATTTATTTCGTTAATATTTATGGAAATAATTATCAACTTAGAATCTTTTTTAAAAACTCTTTTAGACGGTGAGACGACATATTTTTTATTTAGGAACAATTCATTTTAAATCGCAAATGTTGGGATTGTTTACCTTAATGACATTAGAGTAGTCTCCAATGACGTAATCAAACGATTTATTTATTTAAGTTGTGGAGGGTGATAACGTATGCCCGAACATGAAACTGCCTTAGCACGTTATTCTATAGACTAACCAAACCTGTTTGAATTCCGCAGTTCTATTTTCTAAGTACTCGAGTTAAAGTAGTTTCAGAATACATCTGGTTGTAGAAATCTATCTTCAAACCCATGAAAGTGTCTTTGATATGTTTCCATGGACATCCAGTGCGAATGCAGACCCCACACTGCATTTTACTTCTAGTTACATGTTTAACAGAACAGGGACATTTTTGGATTGCATATTCGATGAATAGGCGATCTTATTCGTAATAAAAGAAAAATGGTGTAGGATGATAATGTAGTACGAACATGAAAGTGTTATGAGGTATTATTATTATTATTATTATTATTATTATTATTATTATTATTATTAATATTATTATTATTGTTGTTATTATATTATTATTATTATTATTATCTTCATTATTATTATTATTATTTATTATTATTATTATTATTATTATTATTATTATTATACGAAGGATGACAAACTGGAAGGCACCTGGTCCAGATGGAGCGATAGGTTTCTGGTTTAAACAGTTTCCATGCCTTTATCCACCTATAGCTGCTGCTCTGCAAAGGGTTGTGGAGTCGGGAGATGTCCCTGATTGGCTTGTGAAGGGAAGAACAACACTGATTAGGAAAGATCCTGCAAAAGGAACAGATGCCAATAATTATAGACAAATTACATGTCTGCATTGATTTGGAAACTATTGACTGGAATATTTGCGGAGAACATTTACGAACATCTAGAGAGTAATGGTGTTTTTCCTGACGAACAAAAGGGGGTACCGGAAAGGCTCGAGGGGTACTAAAGAGCAACTACTAATTGATAAAGCATTAATGCAGGATGCGAAGAAGAAGAAGAAGAAGAAGAAGAAGAAGAGGAATCTGAGCGTAGCATGGATCGATTACAGAAAGGCTTATGACATGGTTCCTCATTCATGGATACGTGAAATACTATTGATGATGAAGGTTGCTGAGAATGTGGTAGGGCTTTTGGAGACAAGTATGGCTCAATGGAAAACGGTGCTGACAGCAAACAGAGAGGAGATGGGACAGGTTGGCATTAAACGTGGGATATTTCAAGGAGATTCGTTATCGCCACTTGTTTTTGTAATGATAATGATGCCACTGAGCATCCTCTTGAAGAGAGAAAAACTGAGGTATAACTTTGGGTTTGGTGACAGACGCCTCAACCATCTACTGTTTATGGATGATTTGAAAATATTGGTAGAAATGAAAAGGAAATGGAGAGACTGGTAGAACTTGTGGTGGCATACTCAGAAGACATTGGGATGGAGTTTGGGATTAGTAAATGTGCGGTGCTGATGATGAAAAGAGGAATAAAGGTTCATTCGAATGGAATAGTGCTGCCAAATGGAGAAATCATGAAAGAAATAGAAGATACAGGATATAAGTATTTGGGAGTGGTGGAGGGTGTAGGCATCATGAACAGAGAAATGAAGGAAAAAGTCAGGAAGGGGTATCTTAGAAGAGTGAAACTAATTACAAAGTCGAAACTGTATGGAGGAAACCTAATGAAAGCAGTAAATGCATGGGCAGTCAGTGTTTTGAGATACAGTGCGGGAATTTTAGAATGGTCTGACAAGGATTTGCATGCCATGGATATCAAAACAAGAAAGGTTTTAGCAATGTTTGGTATATTTCACATTCGAAGTAGCGTAGCAAGACTGTATCAAAAGAGGAAAGATGGTGGGAGAGGATTGAAAAGTGTAAAAGATTGTGTTAGAACTGAGGAGATGTCGTTGAAGGAGCATGTGGTTAGAAGTGGGGAGTGGATGCTTAAGGTTGTGGCCAATGAAGTGGAGGTGTGTGAGACCAAGACTGATTATGTGAAACGTATGGATAGAGAAAGAGCAGAGGAACTGGCTAGGAAGAAAATGCATGGAAGGTTTTTTTCAGGATATAGCAGAAGTGGCTGATGAAAGATCATGGCAATGGCTTAGAGCTGGGTATCTGGCTAGGAGTACTGAAGCTTTTGTTTGTGCAGCAGAAGAGCAGACATTAGGAACACGATTGTTAAAAAAATGGCAATGACTTAGAGCTGGGTATCTGGCTAGGAGTACTGAAGCTTTTGTTTGTGCAGCAGAAGAGCAGACATTAGGAACACGATTGTTAAAAAAAAGTGGTTCTAGGGGAGGAAGTTGCTGCAGAATGCCGGATTTGTGGTAAGACCTCAGAGTCAATTACACACCTTGCAGCAGGGTGTAGTGGACTGGCCCAAAGAGAGAGTACCGCAAAAGACACGATCGCATGGAACTCCGGATATATTGGGAGGTGTGTAAGAAGGTTGGGGTAAAGTGTGCTGGAAAATTGTTTGAGGAGGTTCCTGATGAAGTGAGAACAAGTGAAGATGGCAAGGTAGAGGTATGGTGGGATAAAAGTGTCATAACGACCAAGCAATTCGAACATAATCGTCCGGATTTGGTCGTCATTGAGAAGGTCTCAAAAAAACTGGCAGATTGTAGACTTTTCAGTACCCTGGGACAGGAATGTGAGAGAGAAGGAGAATGAGAAGTGGAGCAATTATGCTCCATTGGCCTTGGAGATAAGGCGTATACACGGGGTTAAAACACAAATAATCCTGGTCGTAGTCGGTACACTAGGAGTAGTATCAAGTCGTCTGGAAGGACAATTGACAAAACGACAAATCCCCGATGTTTTAGATGGCCTTCAAACATCTGCAATTATAGGTACCACCAACATCCTTAGGAAAACCGTTGATCTTTGAAGCTCCTGGTTTGAAGCCGGGATTGAGGGAAATCTTGTGGAAATTAATTCCATCCCTTTCCAGAGAACGAAATCAAAATTATTATTATTATTATTATTATTATTATTATTATTATTATTATTATTATTATCTTAACTATTATTATTATTATTATTATTATTATTATTATTATTATTATTATTATTATTATTATTATTTAAAAAGTTCTAGAAAAGGAAAATGAACTTGAATTATATTTACAATAAATATCTCGTATTCTTACTCAATCAAGTTTCTCACACCAGTCGTTATCGGCGATCGTATGTTGGCAAAGACTTGAGGTTTCCCTGGAATCTGAGTAACGGTAAGTTTCTATAGTCTGCCAATACTTTCCCCACTTTGTATCACCATTGCTAATCAATGATTGTTCTTAAATCAACCGCAAGTGATTTTTCAATAAAAATCGTCGTTGGTTTTCCAAATTTGTAGTGACAATAAGCCAGTCTCTCTCTCTCTCTCTCTCTCTCTCTCTCTCTCTCTCTATATATATATATATATATATATATATATATATATATATACATATATATATATATATATATATATATATAATTGGCTTTTATACAACGCAAGATAATCTAAGGCCACTTTCCAAGATACCAAGCGACGTTAATGCGGCTTCATATATTTTTACGAGGGTGTAGATTTGTATGAGTCTCCTATTATTATTATTATTATTATTATTATTATTATTATTATTATTATTATTATTATTATTAGTAGTAGTAGTAGTAGTAGTTCTATATATATATTATTTATAGCAGTATTAGGTAAAGTAATTGTGATACTTATTTTCTTTTTTATGTAAGGATAAAAGAAAACAACAAATTTATCATGTTGATAAGTTTCTACTTTTTCTATTTTTTTCTTCTTCTTTTTCTTCTTCTTCTAATAATAATAGTAATAATAATAATTATTATTATTATTGTTATTATTTTTATTTGAGTTTTTGTTTATTATTATTTATTTTATTATTAATAGAATCGTTACATTATTATCATTTATATATTTATTTTATTTCCATCATTATTATTTATTTTATTATTTTATATTTATAATTACTTGTATCATATTTTTATTTATATTATTATTTATATTATTATTTGTACTATTATAATTATAATGTTATAATTAATTATATTATTATTATGTATATTATTATTTCTATTATTATTTTATAATTATTTATATTATTATGTATATTATTATTTCTATTATTATTTTATAATTATTTATGTCATAATCTTATTTACTCACTATCTGTTCTCATAAGATTGTTGTTATTGGTGTTATTCTTATTATTGTCATTATTGATTTTATTATAAACATTTTCATTGTTATTAGTGTAATTATTATTGTTATTATTATTATTTTATTGTTATTATCATTGTTATTACGATCATTTTTGTTTTATTATTAACATTATTATTGTTATTACCGATATCATCGTTATTATTATTGTTGTTGTTTATTGTTAGCATTATTGCTATTATTGTCTTTATTATTATTGTCTTTATTATTATTATTATTTATTTTTTTTATTACCGTTGTTATTATCGTTGTTGTTATTATTGCTGTTATCGTTGCTGTTATTATAAAACCAAATAAAACGTATTGATCTCTGGAAGAAGAAAGTGCGCATTGAATGGATGTTTGAATAGCAATATAAAATGATCCGTTGACAAAAGAGACAGAAATAGTGATTGAATCGCGGAATTGATTCCTCTTGTTTTATTCGTAACATTATCGGAAGTTGTTTTGAAAGTTTTTCTCTTCAAAACGTGAATAACTTTCATAAAAAAGTTTAGATATAAAAAAATGAAAATTCCCAATAAAAAAGATGTCGTAAAGAGTTTTCTAAATACTTAACATCTTCATATATATTTTAAAAAAATGTTAACTTTTTAAATTAGATTGTGTGTTTTCTTTTAAAAAATGAAACTATAAGTAATTGTGTGAAATTGGTCGTCTAAAAGCTATGGATATGTATATACATGTTTAATTGCTTCTTGAAAACATCTCGTGTGTTAGACTTTTTTTTCGGAACTGTCTAAATAATTCTTGTGTCGTTTAAATTCGAAATAGTAATCGATGAAAAGTTATACAAATAAATATAGCAATTTCCGAGCGAGTAGTATAGAAAAATTATTAAAATTAAAGTAATGTTTACTTGTGAGTTAAGAGAAAACGGCTGTAACTTAGTTTCGAATCTTGTTCAAGATTTGAGTTCGTTTTTTATCGATACATTTATAAAGTTGAAATCGACATCAGTTTGTAAATTAATGCGACAAAAATGGATATTTTGAAATAGTTTATTATCAGAATTTTTACTTGAAATAGAAAAGAATGAAAACGAGCTAAAGTGCAACGCCATGGTATTAGTCCTAAAGTCTAATCATAGAAAAATGATAAATCAGAAATTTAAAACAGGCCGAGTTGTCGGCCTTTTTATTTGAAGAATCTACGAATCCTTTAACGTTCAAGTCTTGCTTTTCTTTGTTCTCCTTTTTCAGATATGCTTTTGTTTTCACCATAAAAAGTTATCGTAAAGTTTGAGTCATTTAACGTTTTTGTTCTTCCGTGTTGTAAACTCTTGATGAATGATTTTAGATTTCTTTTCCCATTTTTTGTCTTCTTCAAGTGGATCTACATCCCTATTGAAATTATTATTTATTAATAATATATATTTTTTTAGATTTTTACTTTTTTTAAAATTTACTATTTTTATTTACGGGAAGCAGAAGGGAGATCTACAAAAACAGACACTACGGGGAATAAACCTAAAGGTACATTTCAAATTTGAGCGGGAACTTGGCTCTTCTACGGTTTTTGTGTTCATTAAAACATTATCCTCGCCATACAGTTTATTTTCGCTTAAGAAATTTCGTAAAATTCCTTTTTTTCTTTTTGCCACTGATATAAAAAAAAAAAAATGAAATTTATTAGTAACAGTTTTCAGCAACCAATTGTGTCATAAACTTTTGGTGTTCCGAAAAGTAATAGCAAACATCTAAACTGTTCAATCGTAAGGCAGACGACAATGGCGTCCCACTTGGTTTTAAAATTTTCGCTTTTTTGTTTACGTTAGTTTATCAAATTTCTCTCTGCTTTGTAAATTTCATTACGAAAAATGAATAACAGTAATTAACAGAAATATTATTTGATTATTAAAAACATCCTTCGATATTTAGAGCTTATTCTGCATATACACCTTTTTATTGCATAGAAGTTAGCTCTACGCATTTATACGATTGTGTGTAGCTGTGTGTATGTGTGTGTGTGTGTGTGTGAATATTATATAATCATAAGTATTTGGATGAAGTGCATTTTGTCTTACAATTAAACAACTTTGCTGTTTTCGTTTGTAATCTTTTTGCTTATATATTTTTATGCATTTAAAAAATCTTATTTCGAAATCTTCTCATACGGGGACGTTGCATCATCTGAAAAAAAAAACAACAACAAAAAACAAACCCCGAAATAAACAGATGTTAAGTGATGAGATATCGTGGACGGATGAGGCGTCCGGTAAAATATCACCTATGCATAGTCAGTGGTATAGAGCTGGCTCGAATGTCCAGTTCGTAAATGTTTTTTTTTTTTTGCTTCTTTTTGTTGTGATTGTTTCTTTGTTTTTTTTTTCAATTTTTCTCCCCCCACCCTTTTGCCGATTGACAAACCATCAATCAAACAAAAGATAAAAACAAACAAAACGAGAAAATTGACAAACCAGGATACATACAAATGAACACAACTACGAGACAAGGAGAGAAAGAGAAATAAAGAAAGGGAAAGAGAGAAGAAGGGAGAGAGAGTGAGAAAGAGAGCGAGAAAGAGAGAGAGAGACGTCCAGGTGTACTTTGTGGAATTAGGGGATCAGGAAGACAATCGTTTTCTTTTTTTATATTGTCGATTGAAAGAATTTAGCAAATGCATGAAAAGTCAGATGAAAAAGAAACAAGGAAAATAAAATAAAATAAATAAAAAATAGTAAATCCAAAACATAATAAAACAAAAGAAGTAAAACATTTAAATAATAATAATAATAATAATAATAATAATAATAATAATAAAGAAAAAAGGTAGGAGAAATTGGAATCAAGGGGAAGATTGAGACTATACCACAGATGTTAATGATAAAACAGCTGAAATCTTAAGGAAGGCCCCCGAGTGCAGAAACTAACATATGAACTACAAACGCTAACCGGGCATATGGAAACTACAACAGAAATAAAATAAAATAAATGAAAGAACACCACATTGAATCAGAAAAACTGAAACTGCTAATTTGTAAATTAACTACGCCCACCCTCCGACATTTGCAAAGGTCATCAAAAAAGGTGGAGAATATTGGAAATCTGAGGAGATTAGTTGTCACCCCAAACTCCAGGAAACACTAGTGGTTATTTTCAGCTACTAATCTTCGATAATAACCTGTGTCAGGACTCTTAGTAAATGGATAATGATAATAATTGAGCGATGGGTTGGTCTTACATAAATACAGATGATTGAACTGGAAAGTTTTATCGATTTGTTTCTTAGACAACACCGGAACATATGGTGCCACAAAAAATCGCCCTATTTCGAAGATTAGATGTTGGCGATTGCACCAACTAGGAACTGCCGAAATAGCTTGTTGCCCGCAATAATAAAAATCGTGTAAGTTCTATTTTGTACATTGCCTACCATTATCCGCTTTCCTTTTCTCGCTTCTTTTCTTTTTCCTCTTCTTCTTCCTTAACTACAAACCATATTTTGTTAATGAATAGCATCCATTCCAACAAAAATATCGATTCCGTCGATAATGCTGCGAAATTATACTGGAACCTAGGAATGTTAGGTGCTGTATGTCATCTTCCCATGATCGGGATATACAATCGACTGGAGAATTTATTTATGAATTTGATGTAAATTTCTATTTTATGAAGAAAGCCAGTATAGCCCGAATATGACCACACACGAACAGCAGGTATTACCGGTTCGTCTGTGGTTTGTTGCAAGACTTTAGGAATTAAGAAGATTATCGATAATTAAGAAGATGAAGAAGAGAAGAAAGAAGAGAATCAGAAGTGGAAGGATGGACAACACACAACATATAACTTACTTAGTTTTAGACAACAAGTTATTTCGGCTGCTTTTTTCAATCTGCAAGTAAGTGTAATCGCCGACAAACCACATAATATCATGAGAAAAGTGATATCGCTCAAGTAATAAACTCCCTATAGCTGCAAGGAAGATATGCTTTAGCTGCACATTATCGAAAATGCCATTTACCAAATATAAAAATTTAAGAATCACATTTGAAAAAATGCAGGACACAAAATCCACGATCATAGCAGCGAGAATAGGCGTGTTCGATCTAGTCAAGAAAGCGACACAACTTTATAGGAGAAGTGATAATCATTTATCATTCTAATACTTATCGCATCTATGTAAAAGCAAATCTGTCTTTTCTTCCAAGTATTAAAAATATTCCATTAAAAGATATGCGACAGAAAGAGTCAAATGCTGAGCATCACGTTTCGTTTTCAACGCTAATCGTAATATTCTTTTTTATCTATAAGAGAGATTACTTTTTAGATCGGAGTTTTTTAATTTTCAATACGTATCCGATGAATTTCTGTATAAGACAACTCTGAGAAAAATTCCAGGCATATAAATTCGCTTTGTGTGAAATTTGCAAAAGATAGGCGAGGCGTTTCGGAACCTATGAAGAATGAACTCACACACAAAGTGACTTTCATATAACAGTAGAAATTATACGTTTATTATCTATGTTTGTTACCTATGTTTGTTACCTATGTTTGTTACCTATGTTTGTTATCTATGTTTGTTATCTATGTTTGTTACCTATGTTTGTTATCTATGTTTGTTACCTATGTTTGTTACCTATGTTTGTTATCTATGTTTGTTACCTATGTTTGTTATCTATGTTTGTTATCTATGTTTGTTACCTATGTTTGTTACCTATGTTTGTTATCTATGTTTGTTACCTATGTTTGTTACCTATGTTTGTGATCTATGTTTGTTATCTATGTTTGTTATCTATGTTATCTATGTTTGTTATCTATGTTTGTTACCTATGTTTGTTACCTATGTTTGTTACCTATGTTTGTTATCTATGTTTGTTATCTATGTTTGTTATCTATGTTTGCTACCTATGTTTGTTATCTATGTTTGTTATCTATGTTTGTTACCTATGTTTGTTACCTATGTTTGTTACCTATGTTTGTTATCTATGTTTGTTATCTATGTTTGTTATCTATGTTTGTTATCTTTGTTTGTTATCTTTGTTTGTTATCTATGTTTGTTATCTATGTTTGTTATCTATGTTTGTTATCTATGTTTGTTACCTATGTTTGTTATCTTTGTTTGTTACCTATGTTTGTTATCTATGTTTGTTATCTATGTTTGTTATCAATGTTTGTTATCTATGTTTGTTATCTATGTTTGTTACCTATGTTTGTTATCTATGTTTGTTATCTATGTTTGTTATCTATGTTTGTTATCTTTGTTTGTTACCTATGTTTGTTACCTATGTTTGTTACCTATGTTTGTTATCTATGTTTGTTTCCTATGTTTGTTATCTATGTTTGTTATCTATGTTTGTTATCTATGTTTGTTATCTATGTTTGTTACCTATGTTTGTTATCTATGTTTGTTAACTATGTTTGTTATCTATGTTTGTTACCTATGTTTGTTATCTTTGTTTGTTATCTATGTTTGTTATCTATGTTTGTTATCTATGTTTGTTACCTATGTTTGTTATCTATGTTTGTTACCTATGTTTGTTATCTATGTTTGTTACCTATGTTTGTTATCTATGTTTGTTATCTATGTTTGTTATCTATGTTTGTTACCTATGTTTGTTATCTTTGTTTTTTACCTATGTTTGTTATCTATGTTTGTTATCTATGTTTGTTATCTATGTTTGTTATCTATGTTTGTTACCTATGTTTGTTATCTATGTTTGTTATCTATGTTTGTTATCTATGTTTGTTACCTATGTTTGTTATCTTTGTTTTTTACCTATGTTTGTTATCTATGTTTGTTATCTATGTTTGTTATCTATGTTTGTTATCTATGTTTGTTACCTATGTTTGTTACCACCAGCTTCAGAGTCGAGGCACAATGTCTCTTCTTTAAGAAAAAAATCTAAAGAATGCGAAGCCAGAACTACTTGACAAGAAGGTTCGCGCTTCACGCACACATGCATGTGCACAAGTGCAGTTAATCTCGGCTAACATCACTGCTATATGTATGTAGTCATGGCGTCGTCAAAGAGAACAGCCGGGATGAAGTTTCATACTGCTTGCATAGCGTTCATCTTCTCAACTCCCTCTTTCTTATCAACTTCTTCCTGTTTCCTCTAACAGTTTTATCGTCGTCGTAATGTCGCTGTTGTGTCGAGCTGCGATTTTCATCGTCCGTTTTGTTTCATGAAGATAGCATACGCACACACAAACACACACATATATATTCATACATATATATAATGATTATACAGACGCACACACATATACATACATACATACATAAATATATATAATGATTATACAGACGCGCGCGCACACACACACACACACATATATACATATATATAATGATTGTATTATAGTTATTGTCAATAATACTATATTTATAAAATAGTGTTCGATAACATACAGCTATATGGTATAAATTAGTTTATTTATACAAAAAATATTGGCGACACATGTGCATACATGTTTCATGTGCAATCTCAATCGAAATCCAGCTTTCTTGAGCCATCATATTAACTGAGAAGAGAAAAACCTTAGCGTGTGTGCACATATGCAGACAATAATGATTGTAATGATACACTATATATAGATATATTGTATCGATACACTATATACATAGCATAAGCCTGTATATATATATATATATATATATATATATATATATCGTATTATCGATACAATATATATATATATATATATATATATATATATATATATATATATATGTATATATAGCATAAGCCTGACGAATCATAGTGTGGATGAAACGCGGAATATTCTGTGTAGCTTAATTGCCATATATATTTTTCGAACTTACTACTATATATATATATATGTATATGTGTGTGTGTGTGTGTGTGTGTGTGTGTGTGTGTGTGTGTGTGTGTGTGTGTGTGTGGAAAAGGGTGCGCATAAGTATGCAAGAGTTGATTGCCATTTCATATACAATGCTAGGTCGATTATTGCACCGGGTTGTGGATTATGTAGATCACACGCATGCACATTTGTAATTTATATTCACACGCGGAAAGATGCGTCACAATGATTTGCATCCTGATAATTGTTTCTGATTTTGCCGCATGCGACACCACCTGATTAAACCAGCTTGATTTAATCGAAAACAAGTGTCCATCTCGTTGGTTACGCGTTATAATTACTTTAGGCATCGTTTGCTTTTATTGATGGTTTCCGTTTCAAGCGGTTCAGCTGTTGAAATAGCATCATTTGGGATTCTACTTGTAGATCATCTAAGGAGTATTTCCATATTGTGGTAAGATATACTCACACACATACACACACATACACACACATATCGGATAACCAATTCGTATCAGTAGAACACATTTTCATTGAGATTAGAGACGACTTCACGAATGTCATTGTGGACCTGCCGCTGATGATACATTACTATTTAACAGTTTCATGAATGAATGATTTCAAACATTTTACGTAGCTGATCTAACTTGCCGTGATTAGTTCAGCTGATTTGATAAAAACGCTCATAACGACTAATAAGGGATGTGAAATGTATTTCTCGATGTTCCCGACTCTTCTTAAAACAAATATAATGATATATCAAATTAAAACTTTTGATAATTTATCATAACTTTTCAAATTGTTGTTGTAGAACAATAACAATGTACATTTAAAAAATCGAACTGGCAATTGATTTCTATTTCAACTGAAAATCTTATTGTGATACAGCTATTCAGATCCTTTTGCTTAGGATCAAAATGCGTAGAAATATTAATCAATATTGAACGTAGATGCAAACTCGTTATAGTTTTTCTTGAACTAGCAGGCCCGTGTCCTGGTGTTGTCGGGGGAAAATAGAAATTCCATACCCAAGTTTGAACAATTTATCAAATTTGTCAACATATTTTCTGGTTTAGTAATAATTTATTTTACCGTCTTCTTAAGCTGTTGTCTTTCTTTTTTTGGACGTACATTCAGTGGCACACCTCACAAACAAAGGAATATCCAACACCAACAGTCTATATTTTGGCCAGAAACAAAGTGAAGTATCTGTTCTGATGTTACATTTAGTCTATTCTGTCCTTGGTCAATGAAGGAGAAGTCATTCTAGACTGAGACAATCTTTGGGCAACTGGATTTTCCCATAATAAAAAACCGACCATATGTCTAGCTCTGCCCTCGTGGGAAGGCAAGTAAATATAGAATAATCTTTAAGTTTATTTGAACTTGCTTACCTTCGGTACGAGTAATAATACACATCTCAAAATTCCTGCATAGAACTCATAATTGTTGCAATTTTTTGCAAGGATTGGTATTCATCTTAGTAGATTTGGCGTTTTACATGCAATCCTGATGTTGTTTCCGAGTGTAACATTTCGAATGTTTTCCTTTCTCATTGGTTCTTTTTCTAATGGTTTCATTGGTAATAATTTCTCTATTCGCTATTAAACTTGATTATTAACAGCTGCAGTAGGAACTCAAGGAGCGGTTCGGCATTCTAAGACTCTTGGAACTCATTTAGAAGCCCCATCCGCTTAAAGGAACATTTCCTACCTTGACAAGATTCAAATCCGACTTTGAAACCAAATAAGCGATTTCCTTTTCTTATCTTCACAAACTTTTCCCACTAAAGAGATGTTTCGAATCTATCCCTGCTCTATCCTTGTTTTCATGGCCAGTGCTCGACTTTGCCCCTGCAAAACTTTCATAACAAACACTCTTTTCCCCTGTTGCCCATCTGAGCCTAAAACTAAATGCAAATTCCATAAATAAAGTTTCCTTGCTGGGTCCTCATGTCTGTGGAACACAATACCGCAAGGTTGCTTAACAGCCGACTACAACATGGTCGTTTTATAGTCTATTGTAAACAGATTATTGTTGACCTGTCCGCTTTAATACTTAAATTTTACTAAATTTCCACCACTACTGATCATTATGGTGTTGTCTCACTGACATCCTGACACACATGAACCTTTTTGTCCTTGAGTGGCATTCGGTTCCTGATAAGCGGCGACTTCCTTGTATAAAAAATATCTCGTCAACTATAGCAGAAAATATGCAATTGTGTAAATTTCAACTCCAGAAGGGTTTAATTCTAATAAAGATTAAGGAAACTGTGATGTGATATATATATATATATATATATATATATATATATATATATATATATATATATATATATATATATATATCTCGTCACACAAACTGTTTCGCTCTATTAAAGTTCGTTAGTGTGGCTGGACCACACACATCCCAAACCTGAGATTGACACACAACTGTTAATTTGATAATCGACAGCTCTATCCAACAGGCACAGTCGCCATTATTTCATAATACATTTACAAACGTTGACCTTGTGCTTGCGTTTATTTCAACATTCTGCGATATCTTTTACGAAAAAAGTGCTCAATATTAAAAAATGTGAATTTCTCAAGCAGAGTTAACTACCATCAATAATTATAGTTTCTTATAAATCAATCAATATTTTAATCGATATTGTTGCATTTATGTGTTACGCACCTTTCATGACTTGTATAATCTTATACGAGAAATAAATAAGAAATGTTTGGTAGCATCCGTTATTCAAACACTTTCTCCTCGTCGGCTCGATCCGGCTAATGTCTGTATTCGGAATCCCTAAATCCGTACAGACATTTAACAGATCACATTAACACTGAAAGATCATTTGTATGACAAACACCTTAGTGGAACTATTTCTTTGATACAATCGAATAATTACAAAAAACATGATACATGCGTAACAAGTAAATCCAACAATTATAATAACTATTGCAAATCTTTAGGATATAATTAAAAAGAATAGATACGTTTCAGCTCAATGGGTAACGCGTGATATAAAACAGAGCATATACATTTTAATTCAGTATAATAGAAACTTTTGTAAACGTGCTCTGAATGTCAAATTTCAACAATATTTTCTATATGTATACGCGTTTCAGAAAATCCAATTTTAGTATCTTTTTTGCAGAACGTAACACGGGAAATTTAAAATAATGTTCATGAATTCAGATCCAGTCATAGATATAATAATCATTTATGAACATCAATTTAAACATCTTTTCTTTTTACATTTTTATACATTTTTCACTTTTTATACTATACTAATTTTACAATTTCCATTTTTTGCGCTAACTAGTAATTTTATAGTAAGTCTATGAAAATATTTTTGCTAATTATTTTCCTCTGAAAATTTCTTTAAGATTTATATATTTTTTAGGAAACATATACTACTTGCTGCTTGCATTTCAACTGTACGTGAAATCAATGGATATATATTTCATCATTAAAAGGAAAGGTATTACGGCACTTTATTCCGGTAACTTATCTTTATCCTTATCGAAATCACGCCTGATTCGTGCGTGTGCCTCTGCGTATGTGCGTGCATGCAGATTGGTTCAAAGTTGTAAATGCAGCTAATGAAATACACTTATATAGGCCATACGGATAATGGGAAGGTATAATTTGAACAGACCAAACAAAACTGATATATATCTAAGAAACATTGTGAAATACGGCAATATATATATATATATATATATATATATATATATATATATATATATATATATTCTTTATTTGTTTTTGTTTTACATAAGCAGTAATATGTTGCTACACAGTTATGAACATGTTTCGGTCAGCTAGTTACCTGAATATAGAGATCTGTTCAGGAGATATAGCTTATATGATGTTGTTTAACTCACTGTGACGAAGATTTCATATTTTCATTGCAAACTTTGTTTTCGTAGAAGCTGTATCGCCTGAAGAGGTTTCTAGTTACTGGCAACTAGCTGAACCGAAACATGCTCATGGCTGTGTAGCAGAATATTACTGTTTATGTAAAAACAAATAAAGAATATACCCTACTCTACTCCGGTATTGAGCACTCTTGTATTATTAAATTATACATATATATGTATATATATATATATATATATATATATATATATATATATATATATATATATATATATATATATATATATATATATATATACACACACACACGGTTGTATATAGCTTCTGAATATCTACTCATGTGCTGTTTTTTAAAGGAAATGCATCATGCACGCGTGACGAATTCTCCTGTATGCATCAAAAAAGGAAAACGAAAAATAAACAACCAAAAAAGAAAAAGAAAAGGAAAAAGAGAAACGATTTTTTTTTCAAAATAATGATAAAACAAAACAGCATAAAAAAATCTGTAGTCGAAGAAAAAAAGGAGAAAAAAATCTGAACGAAACAATTTTTTCTTCTTTTCAATAAAATGTAAAAAAAAAAAAATCCAAAGAAAAACATTCGTAAAACACTTTTTGCAATCTTCTTTCTCGGATCTAATCGTTGTCATCCCCGTTTTCCTTTTTTTTTTTTTGAGCTTTTCCACTTTGCTGTCATCAACGTAAGCGTCGAACAAAATACATATATGTAAATATATGAATATATACTTAATGAATATCTCTTTTTTTCTTTTCCTTTTTGTTTAAAAAACACGTTTTTTTTTAATAATTATAACAAGGTTACTGTGTGAAGGGAAGTAAGCAATGTTGTGTTAATGGGAAGCGGTGCTGAAAAGGTCAGGGCACGTGACCTCAAATGCGCAGGTGTTGCTTTCTACATTCTGGTGAACAGAGTGCAGCGGGTTAGATAAATGGTACAACGTAGGTGACGTCGCAAGAGACGGAGACGCGAAGTGTACGTCACTTGTTTTATTGACGTCATAGGAAACATACGACATATATCCTTTGCCTTTACTGACGCCAAAGATGACACAAACGCGAGAAGTGTCACTTGCCTTTTGCGACGTTGGAAAAGACAACGACGCGGCACGAATCGTTTGCGCTTAGTTGGGTGAATGCAAACGAAACCGCGTCGTGTGTTTCTAGACTGTATTGACCTTAAGGTAGATATAACCGCAGCGTCTGTCGCTTGCTGTTATTGACATGAAAAGAGACACAAACGCGAAGTGTACAACTTCCATAATTAGGTTAATATGCATGTTTTTTCTTATTAGAAAAATTTTTTTTTTAATAATTTCGAACTAGTGTTTACCATTTTATAAACGAATTACCAAAACAGTTATAATAAACGTATTTTTCTAAGTTACCACAAACGAATAAAGGCATGTGAGACAATTTGATTGAGAAGTGATGCAGAAACATCATTTTACTGTTTATACCCATTAACACGACGATATATCGTTAAATAAGTAAGATAGAAACAACCTTGGACCATTTCTTTCCATACCCATTAAAACGCTAAGAACCTATTAAAAATAGTTAAAGAAATACCTTTCCGTTGTTAAAATTTATACTCATTAAACATAACCCATTAAATAAGTCAGATAAATACAACATTCTGCTGGTTTTCTTTATAACCATTAAAAACTAAAAAAAATCCATTAAAATGGGAGGTAGAAACATCATTTCGATGTTTATCTTCATACCATTAAAAACTAAAGCAACCATTAAATATGAGATAGTAACGTCATTTCACTATTTCATATATATATATATATATATATATATATATATATATATATATATATATATATATATATATATAATCATTAAATACGGAAATAACCCATGAAACAAGTGACACAGAACGATCATTTCGAGTCTCCGTTTCTTCGACGTTGTCATCAACACCATCAGCCACCGCTCTATGCAATTGCTTTTAAGCGCCCATTTTGTGTATTGTTTTTGTAGTGGGTGTTCTTTTTTGACCCTCCATCAACCTATGTTACAATATAATAGAGAGAGAGAGAGAGAAAGAGAGAGAGAGAGAGAGAGAGAGTAAATATCCAAGATTCCATATCAACGGATTTTTGCACCAAAAAATTCTACATTTTTGCGTCAAACTAAAAACGAATATATTTTTTCCTTTAAAATTTGACTTTTCACCAATATACAAACATTTCTGCTTGCATATACTCGTAAAAAGTCTACGACTGAAAAACATCTTTGAACACAGTTCAAACTGGTCAACGCGTGAACAGGTATCGCGTGTTCTTGAAACAATAAACAAAATTCATAACTGACTATAACCTTTTTGGGATCTTGGAATCTAGTCTTTTTCTCTCGTTTTTTAAACATTAATATTTGTTGCTCAATCGTATTGTTCATTGTTCTTGTTGTTTTAAAACTCATTTGTTCACAATGTCAAAATTCCATTCAACTCTCGTAAGTAAAAAACAAAAAGTCTTTCTTTTAAATGTTCTTTCGCTGACAAAATCTTGTGCGCCATTTTTTTTTTGTGTCATCATTTTTTTTTAATTATTAATGGTCACTCTGTTCTTCTCTTTTTCCGACATATATCCGGTCGATGCAAAGATAGTATATAAGTCTGCAGTAGTACATACTGGACGGGGTATCTCACAGAGAAGAACAATAAGCTAATAGTTCAGTTTTTGAGCGTCGATATCGCTCGCATATCATGTACCATATTTGTGTATAAGAAAAATCTATTAAAAAAAAACAACAGAAGTTCAGTCCTTGTGTGTATTACAAAACATAGATTGGCTGTAAAAAGAATAACAAAAACAGTTTCATTTTTATATAAAAAAAGGTATTCACGGATATAAAAAAAAACTAACCAACAAACAAACATGTAAAACTAGTTCTACGCTCTGTAAAAGATCTCCATTAGACAGGCTCGTTAATAAAAAAAAAAACAAGTCGTTGGTGCGCATGCTTATGTAAGTATGCATTTCCGGTAAATGATTTTTGTGGATATTGTTCGTATATAAATGTACAAGTTATCTGTTTTTCTGACATTCCTCTTTTTAAGGCGGCCTCCTGTTGTTTTAATATCTCTGTCGGAAAAAAAAAATTTTCCCCAATAATATAAGAACTTTACAAAGGCTTTGCAATTATTGCAATCGTGTTGTCCAGCGATGTACTGAAAGTTAAGACTACTAATACAAACCTGTTTTTTTTCTTCTCTCGCCTTGATACTTACGAATACACCAGCTACCGACCAAAACAAATATGGAGGCAATTTACGAGGAACTTAGCATGTATTAAATGTATGAAATGTTTTCGTGTGTCTATGCGAGTTAGGTGTATAAGTAGCAGACTGGACAGGTAGAACACCCCTTTCTCATGGTAGCTGAACAACAGCATAGATACACCCTTGAAGCGATTAACATACCCATGAAAACGAAAGTAGCACATACATGTTTACATACACTCATATAGACATCCGCGCAAATATATGAGGAGTTTTTCATATAAAAAGGTGTGCGCATGCTCATCGAGAAGCAGTTACATTCCAGGATATTTATCAATATATTTGCTGTATAGATTTGTCATGTTAAAAGAAGCGCATAACCGTCCAGTCATTTTATTCCAAATGCAAAAACTTAGTATATATATATATATATATATATATATATATATATATATATATATGTGTGTGTGTGTGTGTGTGTGTGTGTATGTGTGTGTGTGCGTGTGTGTGTGCGTGTGTGCGTATACATATACAGGTATTATTTCATACATATATAGAGAAATTATTATTATATCGTTAATTGGCACACTAAACAAATTTACATTTGTTAAAAAAACTATGCATAGTAATATAAAAATTGTTTGAGTATAAATTATTATAAAATGATATGATAGTAATTTTTTAAAAAATTAATGTAGGTTTATAAGCTCTATACAATTCCAATCATTAAGTTTGTTACTTGTAATTATACCCAATCCCTTCGGTAATATTGATATCATATCTCTATCTCTCCCCCCCTCTCTCTCTCTCTCTCTCTCTCTATATATATATATATATATATATATATATTCATTTATGCGCTCGCCTTATGTGTATTTGTGTGTGTCTTAAATGTGTTTGTGCGAGTTGTAAATTTGTTAATAAATGTATATGTAAGTAAAGACGCTTATATGCATCAATTTTTATTAATTTGATTACTTAGTGTATCTATAGAAATTATATGAACTTTAGGAAGACATGTGTAATATATGTCTGTGCGTGTGTGCATATGTGTATATATGCATATATCTATACATCTAAATATGTATATATATGTGTATATATATGTATTTATATGTATAGTTTTCGTATGTGTCTGTAGAACTTTATATAGACATGTGTCATGTATATATATATATACATATATATATATATATGTGTATGTGTGTGTGTGTGTGTGTGTGTGGTTTTCGTGTATGTATGTAGTTATGCTGTACGTTGTTCTTGTTTTTTTATCTCATGAGAACATTTGCAAACCATTTGTGTATTGGGGCCATATATGCATATTTACATATGAGAGTGTACTGAGATAGATAAAAGAGTAACAATAACAATTTGGACCTCAGTAACAATAATAAAAAAAGCAGTCAGTATAAATACACATACACACAAACGCCAGGTCAACATCATCTGAGCCTCGCATAAGAACTTTAAAGAAGTGCAATAAGAAAAACAAAACCTGTACTGAATGGAGTCTTTACAGAGGAGAACTTTCTTCTGGTTAAAAAAAAGGTGATGTTTTGCTATTCAGTTTAAAAATGTTCAGTTCTGTTTGAGAGGGAAAAAAAGATTAAAATCATGTAACGATGAAGTTTTGTTTCTTTTCGTTTGTTTTCTCGTCATTAAAGATGATATTAACAATTTGAAAACAGGGACACCACGTCTAATGACGCCATATGCAAACTTGAACAGGAAGTGACGTCACTGACTTCCATAATTAATTTTTTTATTATTATTTATCTTCTTTTTAGACTCGTAAGCGTTTTCTGTCTTTTGTTATTAACTTCTAAGTAGTATGCATAAACGAATTATCAAATTAATCATATTTGAGGAATTTTTATTGGCACTAAGTTATTACGTACTAATAGAATCGATCGTGAGAGTCGGTCAGTAGTATTACTCCTCTCCACGGATCTTCCGGCTGTTATTATTATATAAATATAAAAAAGTGATGTAAATATTGCGATGAGTCTCAACACATAAAAATGAATGGATGAGAACAGGATAAAACTGTGTATAACAATTTGAAGAAGAAAAAAAAAGGGGGGAAATTTAATCTACAAAAAAGACACTAATAAAAAAAATAATGAAAAAAAATATTCTAAAAAGTTTTGAATCTTGCTAATTGCTATTAAAAATGTTTTCGTCTTTAAGATTCGCACTACATTTAACCATGGAGTCATAAGTTGCCCCAGAAGAAATTTGGTTAGTGGGGGAAAAAGGAATATCGTACGTGTTCATAACATTCCGTGTTGAGGATATGTATATAAGTTTCATAAGGGAGACCAAGAATAAAAGAAATAAACGTGAAAATAAACGTGAAAATAAACGTGAACAGAAAAAGAAAAAAAGTTGAATAAAAAAAAAAAAAAAAATCACAATCCGAACGAATTCATTTCGCGTATACGTTTTCGTGTTATATATATATGTATATATATATATATATATATATATATATATATATATATATATATATATATATATATATATATTGAATTAAAAAAGAACTACACATTTTTATCGTTCGCATTCGTATTTTTCATCACGTATACATCTATACATACACATCTTTTTGTATATAGCAATTTTCATACGGACATTGCTTCGTACGAACAAACACACCCTGAAACAAACAACGCTACTCTGTTTTTTTTTTAATTATTAAAATGAGAAAAACAACAAAAAATGACTTTGTATGAATTATAAGTGATTTCTAAATTAATTCCGGTCGATAAAGTTCCGGCCTAATGCCATATTTGACATTCGAAGGCTGACTGAATGGAGAGAAACGCGAATATCACATGACATAAGTACTTCTCCATTTTTGCAAAGGTTCGTATCCCATTCGGAGTGGGAAATTCTTCTTTTTTTATTATAGTTAGTCAAGTGTTATGCATATCAAATTGGTGTAATACTTCGTTTTTAAGTAGAAAAATGAAAGTAAAAAATATTTCATTTTATTTTTTTTTCATTATATGTTAAAATTGATTCGCTGAGATCGCCAGAGAAACGTAGACGCTTAATTTATCACAACATAGCCGAGGTAAGTATAACACAGCTTTTCGTGTTGCTTTCATATATATATATATATATATATATATATATATATATATATATATATATATATATATATATATATAATACACGTTTCCGTTGGGGGTGAAAGAATTCAATAGAGTGCTTGATTATCAAACTTCCGATCAACATGATACCTTAGGTTTCAAGCTAGGGGAACCTGCAGACACGAGCGGAAACAAAAAAAAAATGCTGGATTTTCATGAGTTTGAATTATAAACAACCCTAACACTATTGCCAGTCGTAAACTCACGTAATGGTAAGTGAATGACCTAATGAGCAATCCCACCGAGTGATGACCGGGTCAGGGCGGTTTATTTCTAAAATCCCAGCAACTTGAACCTGATCCCCGGCCTGAAACCTAAGATCCCACTTGATCTAAACTTCTGTAATGTCATAAACAATTAAACACACACACACACACACACACACACACACACACACACACACACACACACACACATACATACGCACGCGCGCGCGTGCTACAGCGAGCGAGAAAAATATAGGTACCGTCAATTTCAAATCTAAACAAAGGGAGTCAATATCTGGTCACCTACGTCGAACTTTCTTCAGCCTATTTTTATCAGATAAACAGAGGATGAAGACAGTCTGGAATACGAATCATAGGTCCATTTTATTTGGATTTGAAACCCACGCTACCGGTTTTTTCTCATCTTCTCTAGCGCATGTATAAATAAATATTACGCTATTATTTTGAAATTTAGTTATAATCGAGCACTTTGCTGGTGTTCTCTCCTACTAACATTACATTAGTATACATATATATATATATATATATATATATATATATATATATATATATATATATATATATACATATATATGAAACTATATTTTCAAGCAATAGAAAAGACATTAAATAACCCCTTTGCAAAATATGATTAACTGGCTGAAAAAAAATGCGAATATAATGACTGAAACTTTTCCACTATTAGACGCGTATCTGTTAAGTATGATTTTATTTGGGAGAATTCATTTGCATAAATTTGCATATGACCTCCCCCCTCACTCACCGCAACTCACAAATCTTTATCAAAATAATCAAATGATAATAAGTAAAAAAAAAAGATAGCTGGAAATAATAACGGCTGATTTTAAGCGCGGGAAATCGCAAGAGTTATCATGTGACGTGATCACATGACCATTATTTGCTGAATCTCTCGCTCGATTACCCGTGGAAAATATTTAGGCTTTTTATCCAATCAACAGAAACCATGTGGTTTGAAAAAAATTACCTGGCGGGTTGATAGGCGTTTAAATTTCCTTGATGAAGTTGTGGAAAGAATTATAATTTTTTTTTGGAAGTGCTTATGTATGTGTTCATATATATATATATATATATATATATATATATATATATATATATATGCTTATGTATTGATGTTTACAGTATCGATCACAAATAATATTAACCATTACGCCCCTGCTATTAAAATATTTTTTGAAAGTTTAACATATGTCTGACGAAGGGGTGTTTTCAGAAATATTACAATGCGTATCCTCTATCTGACCCTGCTGACACAAATAAAAACACAACACATCTACAATATATATATATATATATATATATATATATATACATATATATATGCATATATATAATATATATATATATATATATATATTGCATAACTAAAAGTTTTGAATTTGTATAGCTTATTTTTCACTCTGTTTTAATGTGCTTCATTTTGTGTCTACGTTACACCTCTGCATTGTATTGCCTCCTATAAATGTAATTATCTTTAAAATGATTTTACTTCTCAAATAAATATAAGCAGAATTTGCATGATTTAAAATAACAAAGTCATACAACAAAACCAAAGTGTATTACTCATAACCAAAGTTGAGAGAAGAATCTCAATGGTCTCTTGAATTTCAACTTAATCTGTGGAATAAAGTCTGGACTATTACTTCCCCCATTTCCATTAATACGCTAAGAATGGTAGCAATTTCTAACACACCTTCAATTCTGGATAAAATAGCTGCTAACTTTTAAACAGCAAGTGTATAACCGTGTTCCATAATATATTTCCAAGTAAAACTCTTTATCAAATTGCGTCTCTATGGGGGCTCTCCGCGAGAAGGAACATCTCTTAGAACTTAAAGTTACCCATCAATTCAATGTGGTCTCTGATCCTCTCGATACTGCTAATTGATAATACATTTAGTTTTACCTCTCCCTCCGACCTTGTGCTGATGAAAGACTATATTTAAATAAACTTGATATCTTCTCTGAAAGGATCGTACACAAGTTGTTATTGTAATGATTTCCTTGAACATATGTAAATAATCTTACATTGCTTTATTTATTTCATTCAGTCATTTTATCTACTTTAGCTCTAGATTATCTAAGTCCCCTCTATTGAGCTTATTATACGTTTACAGTATTCCTGGCGATGGGTTTTAATTCATATGCGTTATCTTGGGGGTGTGCTATATAAGTTTAAGTGCCTCAAAATCATCGGACATTACATGACATCTTCAGTAAAATATACACGGACAACACGGCGTGCCGTGCTTGAGTCCAATAAGTTCCATTGTACTATTTTAATTAAGAATGTTAATAGCATTCGCGTGGTCCCTCACGGAATCAAGGAAACATGTCATATGGAAAAAACACAGAACCATGGGTCATTTTATGTAAACTGCAACTAAATTAAAATTAAAATTTCATAAGACTTAACTAATCGATCAGATATCCGTCCTTGACAAAACGATGGTCTCAAACTCTAATCTCAGATAAATAAAAAAATATATTTATATAACGAAAGCCGCTATTCGAATGGAAAAGTTTGAGTGACACCGAGATCAAAGATGACATCAGCAAAACGGAAGTCAGCGAAATCACGTGGCACCAACAAGAAGGGAGCGATAATTGTTCCCTCTTTCTGGCGTATCCAGAATTGTATCTATAGACAATCCACAGCCTACGTTCCTCATTTTGATTAAAAAACGAGGGCGACAGAAAGACCAACGAGTGGTGGGAGCTCACAATATACCTATGAAATAAAGTGACACGTTATCTTCCTCTCTATCCATCTGACATCTTCTCCCCAGAGCGCACGCAAGTAACTCGTCTCACTAGTATTCCATGTGACTATACCTTTCTGATAATAAACCTCATAAAAATTTAAAAAAAATATATATGATAGATTTTTTTTGGCAAATAAGAAATTATCTGCTATATAATGTCTATTGTTAACAAACTGTTTAGGGCATGCTGCAAACAAGCACTTAGATGCACAGAGATATATAAAACACTATCGAAAACAAAATCTTACGATAACTTTGTTTACTTCCGATTTTGTGTCCGAGTGATTGTATCTATAGACAATCCACAGCCTACGTTCTTCACTTTGATTTTTTGTAAAATTAAGGAACAAATCCGCTCGTGGAATGTCCCGGAAATATTTAACAATTGCTGGAGAGTTTGAATTACCAGCTAGACAATATCTTCAAGTATTTTCGGTCTTGGTGTACAAGAGTTTGTCAGGACAACCTGACAAGTGAAATCCCCTCGACATGTCTATACACTGTTTCATACGAGTAATGGTGCGATGTTTTTTTTAATGTTACCGCAAGTAAAAGCACAGCTGGATACTCCACCGGACTAGATGAATTCTTGTCTTGAAATCCAGTAAGACTATAAAACAACAAGAAAGATATAAAATAGTTAACTAATTAATTGGGGAGAAAAATATGTTTACTTCTTTACTAACTTAACGCTTGAGATGTAAATAAGAACCTTAATTTATCTCATATAAATATCAAGTGTTAGCCCCAGGAAGGGGACCCTTTGATTGCTGAGAAATTCCACGGAAGTAAAATGAAACAGGTAACATCATTATCCCTTCTTTGGGAGAAGTGTAGTATATATTCCTTCGATACCATCATCTTAACTATCACCTTTTTTTTTTAGTTTTTAGATGTGTTAGGATAGAAATACGCGTAATAATATTTTTTAATCATTTCAATTTCAATTTGAACGTAGAATTTTATCATAACGGTTGTATGATGAGTTTAATTTATCATTTGAACTATTATTAATAGGTTGGCATTATTTTGTTTTGCAGTTATATAATATTTTGAATAAAAGTTTATCATAAGATCCAGTTACATAACAGAATTGGAGCAAAAATAATTTATGATAACTTTATCTCAATAAGAATTAAAGTGTATGTAATGAATTAGATATATGAGCCCCATTATTTATGCGAATAAATATATAAATTATCTATTATATAAAGGGAAAATGTTTGTGTATCATTGTATGTCCAGTTAAAAGTAAAAATAATATAAAACAAGACCCAGAACGTTGGTATATTCTTCATTGCTATGGATGAATACCATCTTTAAATTTAGAACAAAAAATCATTCTTTGAGCGTCAACTAGGTAAGGTTTCGCTAGAGGAAGTCGGGTTTTCAATTTTATTATGTTTTAACTTTGAATAAAAATGCCGACTAATTTCACGAAGAGTCTATTATAAAAAGAAAGTATTACACACACACACACACACACACGCACACGCACACGCACACACACACACATATATATATTATATATATATTTGAGTATACATATATATATATATATGTGTGTGTGTGTGTGTGTGTGTGTGTGTGTGTGTGTGTGTTCAGAGTGGAATGGGCTGGACAAAGGACGTTGGAGGGGAAAAGGGGAGAAGAAACAGGAAGAAGTGGGAAAGAGAGAAAGATGTAGATAGGTTGAGAGATAGAAGTCTTTGTGGAAATATGCTATATTTTTGCTGCGGGGAACACCGGGGAAAAAACTTGCTAGTAATATATATCAAAGATATAAGTATCTAATTTATTAACATTATTTGCGGTGATATATAAGAAGAATAGAATTTAAAAAAAATGAATAAACAGCCGGTAAATTATTTGTAAGCGATACTGTACGCACCAATGAATATGACTTGGACACATAGGATCATAAACCGGTTTCGTAGGGTACATATAAATTTCCAAGTCATCAAAACATGCAACGAACAATGCAGCTATAAGTAACTTGACCTGACATGCATATACTCCTGCTTACACTGTGGCATCTTAAAATGTATCAGTTTTTGTTAATGTTTTGATCGGAGGTCATATATACCGCACTAAAAGATGTTACGCATGTAAGTCACCGGAATTAGCTAGTACATCTCCAAAAACAGACTTCGATTTTTACAGACACACGTACACACATATACACACACTCATATAGTATACATGTATTATGTGTATACATATGCAATGTTTTGCATATGGAATATTGGATAAGCATATAACCAGGCTAGTATAAAATAAGAACACGAAGATATAAATTAAGCATTTACACCAAATGATTAAGGTCATTTGAAGCAACCGAAATATCGCTCTTGCTTTATCGATGTATTCATGTTCTAAGTTTTACTAGTCGGTTGACAAGTTTATCCATTATTTCATATACACAACATTACATTTTGCTTTAAACTATACTTCATATATATATATATATATATATATATATATATATATATATATATATATATATATATATATATATGAAGTATAGTTTAAAGCATATATATATATAAATATATATATATGTGTGTGTGTATATACGTGTGTGTATGTATACATATAAATCGAAGTTCGTTTGATATATGTTCATATATATACGTAATTATATATATATATATATATATATATATATATATATACTTACATACATATGCATACAGATTGCATACAGATATACGCATACATCCATATACTTATATGTACATGTTGATATATATATATATGCATGTATATAAACATACATATGTATAAACACGTATATATGCACACATATATATATATATTTATATATATGCATATATATATACACACACACACATATATATATCTATATAATTATATATCTATATAATTATATATAAGTGAGGTATATTGACCTAATTTTGTGTCCATTGCAATTTTAAGCACCTTCATAAACGTTTCTGCAAGAAAAGGTTACAATGGATATAAGTCGATAACCACTGCATCGCGGCGCAGGTACCTCTGCTGTGACGTCACGTCAAGTTACATAATTCATTTTGGCTGTAAACAGATAAGCCACATGCCTAACATCTCATACATTCATACATAGACAAAGAAGTATATACATACGCGGTTGCATCTACAAATGTGTTAACGTCTCTACATGTATAATGTACGGAATTTGTTATAAAAAAATGTCGTTTTCTTATATGGAGCATATACAGTTACACATGCTCACCACAAATATGATATCTGATTCGATAAAAACGTGTTGTCTGAAAAATATCCTTTAAAACGGATAACAACGCAGACATATTGATAGATTTTACTTGTGCATGCACTGCCACTTACGTACATATATATCAACATATACGTATATATGAATGGTTTTACACAAATCTGAAAAACTGTTCTGTTAAAAATGTCATAATGTACTCTATCCGACTCTGTACTATCTGACGCAGGTAACATGTTAATATAATAAAAACACATGCATATACTATATTATATTATATTATGTGTGTGCGCGTGTGTGTGTGCGCATGTATAGTCTTATTCTAAATGGTTGAATCCTCATAACTCATCCCACCTTAATATGTCATAATTTGCTTCAGAGGTTCAGAATACTTCATCCATTTTAAGATTTATATAATTGAAGTGAAATGATATTTTTCTCCTTAAAATATGACTAAATTAAAAACATTGACTTTCCTTTCTTTTTTACACTGTGTAACCATTTGCGTTTCATGTTCCCTAGACTAAAAAGTACATGAGAAATAATCGTCCCCCTTGCGTCTATCGCCTACTCAGTTTTCATTCACATTTTTAGAACGTTCGACCCTCTCAAAATTCATCAGATATAGTTACATATGTGCCAAAACATTAAAACCGAAAATAAAGGCGTTAGGCTTTACAAACTTTGGCTCTCTATAGCTGTAATTGGAAAACATGTTTTGCAAACGTGTAACCAAATAATGAATATGAATCTTTCTAATATTGAACAGCTCTATTTATTATTGAGCACTTTTGTATAAACGCATTAAGGATTCTCTGGATATTTGGCTTGTCGGTGTACAATATATATATATATATATATATATATATATATAAATATATATATACGGAATTTTGAATTGCTGCGCCAATGCTAACAGCCTTTAGATTTTCTCAAGTATATTATTATTATTATTATTATTATTATTATTATTATTATTATTATTATTATTATTATTATTATTATTAAGTAATAGAAACTACAACACTCATTCTGCACGTTACCTTTATACACAGTAGTGTCTTTTATAAAATATATATGGGTAATATACACACTAAACACTACTATAAGCTGACTCTATTAACTTCTTACATATGTATATATGTTCGTATGTGCGTGCGTGCATTTTCGTAAAATACGTTATACTTATCGTTGTCTGGAAGTGTTTGGTGATTGGTACCCCTTTTCGTAGAGGTTGCCATTTCGTCAATATCTGCATTTTTCTTTACTAATGAGTACAACTTCTTCACCTTAGAGAGCGGCGACTGACACACTTACAAGAACAGTTATAAGAACACAACGCTCGTACTCTTTTTTTTTGAGAGTTTTTTGCTTTTGTTTTTTTGTTTTTTTTTTTGCTTTGTACTAACATTCTCCGTTTATTTGTTCAACGTGTTTTTGAAAATCAGAATTCTAAGAGATTGAAAGGTTTTGAAATAATCGTAAGAACTTAGTGTTGAAGTCGATTATACCGTACGGGAGTGACTAAGGTCTACGTGTGGATAAACTGTCGGTCGTTTCTAACCTTACGTGAAGTACAATGCGTTTTTGCATTGCAATCGTACCGATACATAAGATAATATCACCTAAACACGTTTTCCATGGTATTTTTTTTTCATCAAAAGGCCTGTCTCTCCAAATATCGAAAAGAATTAGTCTTAAAATTATTCCTTTAATCTCTGATTTTTTAAAAATTCATTGCTTTCGGATTTTTATTTGTCTTCTAAGCCGTTGACAAAAACATTCTCGTTCATATATTTTTGAACTGCCTCTATTACCAAAAAAACTAATGACTTGAAACTTTGCAACAAACTCCAATGCAACCACACAATTGCCGTAATAAAACACGACATGAGTTATCTCCCCCTTTTTAAAGAACATTTTTATTGATAAATTAAAAAAAAAGGTTTTGGTGATATGTAATATTGTTTAGTGAAAAAGAAATTGTCAACCCACCCAAGCCCCGTGTTTTCCTTTTTTTTTCATATATATATATATATATATATATATATATATATATATATATATATATATATATATATATATATATATATATATATATATAAGGGAAAAATAGAACAAAGACGAAAGAATTTTTTTTGTTTAAAATCGTTGACCTCAAAAAAGGTCGAAGGTTTATAAAAAAGTGTGTAATTCTGACTACTTTTAATGATATTCAATCTGCTTCAGCTTAAAAAAAAGTTTTCTGAAGGCATTTTTTAAAGCAGTAACTTTACTTTCCCATTGCAAATTGCTACAATCATATTTCTTGAAAACATTTCTATTAAACAAGAAAAGTGACTCTTTTTATATCTCCCTTTTCATAGAAAATGTTCCGTTATTTCTTTCGGTGATAGATTATTAGGCTTTGAAATAGAAAACACCTGCTTAAATATATATATATATATATACATATATATATATATGTATATATATATATATATATATGTATATATATATATATATATATATATATATATATATATATATATATATATATATATAACTCCAATTAGAATTTTTTAAGGTGAGAATAGAAAATTAAAAATATTTGCTTAAAGTTAAATGAATTCACTTTTCAATGGTTCTTTTTCCTTAGAAAAAAATTAAGGAAAAATATTATATATATATATATATATATATATATATATATATATATATATATATATATATATATACAGAAATGTGTGTGTATTTGTATGTTTATGTGTTTGAGTAAAACTAATCAAATATCTGAAAGTGAAAATCTTTAAAAAGATTACTTTTTATAATAATAATAATTATTATTATTTACAGGATTCTAGATCTCTACATACATATAGACATGAATATATATATATATATATATATATATATATATATATATATATATATATATTTATGCATGTATTTATATTAGCCGAAAGGAAAGCACTCGGAAGAATAAAAAAGTAAACGAAATATCAATTGGACAGTTTTTCCCACACTATCAGCACAGAGAAAGCTATGAATTTGAGAGCACAATTAAAACGATGAAAACCTCATTCAGAATCGACCTTCTTATTCAATATGACGTTTTAGCGAAGGTTGTCTACACAGATATACTTTATTTAAACAGACATACTTTATTTTACACACACGCACACATTCCTTATCTTTGACACACATATACGTATCCGTATATACATACATAAATTTATATATATTTACATATATGTGTATATATATATTTATACGCAAAAGCATATATATACATATATATGAATAAAAAAGGGAGATAGAGAAATAAAGAGATCATTTAAAGATATGTAATACTTTTGCTGCTAAATGTTTCAAAATAGAATGCATTGTTCAATACTGTTTCGAATTGATTTGTATTTTTTTCAACCGGTGTTCATTGAAATAAGTATCTCCAAGGATCTCATTTTTTGCTGAGCTATATACACAATCACCAAGACGCGTTCGATTAAACCACAGAGTGAATTTCGTCGATAGAACTCTTCACGCAAACGTGAATCGTTGCATTACAATGTGGGATTTGAATTTAATTTTTTGTTTTCATTGCTCTTATTTTTTATTTAAACGGCAAGTGTTGACAGTTTTGGGAGCTGTAAAACAGAGTGAAACTGCTTTATTAATATTTTAGTTGTAATATTTCACTGTATTTCACGGTGGCACTTTTAAATTGTATCTTCGTTTTTTTTTGTTCCCGGTGTATGCGTTGCGCATGCCCATATATACAAGCCTCATGTGTGAATGAGTCGTTCATTTTAGAATACCAAGTTTTAGTTGGATACGTACGTTACACTTGAAAATTTATCTATGCTTCTTTCATGTTAGAAATAGTGTTTTTGTTTTGTTGTACTTAATTTACATACAGCTTCTATATGATAGCATCATGGCGTTTGTTGCAAAGTTCTTAGTTGGATATTAGTCACCAAAATACCTTATTGTAACTCGTCTTAATCCTAGTGAAACAATAGTCTCCCTGTTTTATTTATTTCTTTAAACTTTGATTCTACCTTATATATATATATATATATATATATATATATATATATATATATATATATATAAAGTTAATACCGGATTATAAAAATAAAAATACATAATATCTTATTGCGTTCGTGCATTCGCTTAAATAATATTTAAAATACGCAGTACGATAAAGTACTAAGATTTGTCCCGTAAACTCTAACGAGGTATAAAAGAAACTGATAACGATGACAATTATATCAAGTGTACTGCAATAAAAGAAAAAACAACGAATCTAAATGTTTTTGTGTAACAATATTTCGTATACATATCGAAATAAAGAAACGTTTACATTCTATAAATAATGATTCTATGTTTGCACGAAGTAAGCATTATGGTTTCTTATATAATTTAATAAGCATTTCTGTTTATTTTTGAATTCTATCAAAGTTATACTTATTCATTTATAAATTTAATTATTGGGGTTTTCTTGCACTTCCGGCAAAGTAAAAATGGCTAAACATATTAATTCCAGTATATTATACCCCCAGCCCAACCCACAAAGTAGTCTATGTTGCGATATGCAAATCATCGTACTAGTATTGCGCCTTGCGCACATGCCATTACTTTTTTCAGAAGGCACAATTACTAAGTTTATGCTGTCATTCAAGGTAGGGTAAATCGCGGAAAGGAAAACGGTAAAAAAATATTGTAAAACGTGTAAAAAAAAACAAAAAAAAAAAAACAGTTACACACCAACTAAAAATTACACATAAAAAGTAACAACCTATATGTGAATTCTAAACATAACATGTGACGAATTAGCTAAACAAGTTACATATATATATACATATATTCTAACCTAAATTATACTATATATTTACATAATATCAAAATCCTTGCAAATCATATCGCACGCATACCTATATATATATATACACACACATACACACTCATGTACTTTTATCGTCTCTACTTCCATTCATTCATGCTATCATACTTCACACACATACATACACACACTCACACATATATTTACATTCTATACACATTTATTATGATAATGTATACATAGATATACATTTATATATATATATATATATATATATATATATATATATATATATTTATATATATATATGTATATATTAGAGCATACTGGCCACAGATTTTTCTAAAGAATGTATATTTTTATTATTTTTTTATAAATAATCTATGGCGTTTAGCTTCTTTTTTCAATATATACTAATGATAATATTTGTAAATCTATATAAAAAAAAACTCTCAAAAAATTCCACATCTGATAGTTTCAGAACATATACAACAAAAAAAAAATGTTACGTCATCAAAACATGTGGGTTTCAAAGTTTGGGAAGAGTTTAAAAGCGGGAAAAATAATTGATTCTCATTTTTCTTTCTTTCTTTTTTTTTTTAAATGACATCCATCTTTCTTTAAAAAAATGGTTGTCGACATATGCCGATAATCAGTTTATCGGTTTCCATAGCAACAACAACAACAACAACAACAAAATTAAAAGTACAAAAAAAAGAAAAAAAGAAAGAAAGTGATACATCATGACAAACCACAAACATTAGTTTTTTTTTCTTCTTCCCAAAATTGTTCAATCTCTATAAGTACGTTCTTCTAAACTGGAAAAAAAATGTTTATTCAGATTTCGATTTAAAGATATAGATAAACGACAGAGAGATAGAAAAAGAGAAAAAAGAGAAGAGAGAGACAGGAGAGTGAAAGAGAGATAGAGAAAGAGAGAGAGAGAAAGAGAAAGAGAAAGAGAGAGATAGAGAGAGATAGAGAGAAAGATAGAGAGAGAGAGAGAAATAAAAAAAAGACGGAGATAAAGAGAGATAGACACAGAGAAATAGCTCCGGTTGGTATAAGTCGGCTATCCCGCTGTTTTCTCCGCACAACTTTTGGTATTTCCTGTAACCTTGGCAACGTGGCGTTTTTTTTTTTTAGTGAGAATATTTGTCTTGTCACAAAAGACAAATGCAATCTCGCATTCCATCATTAGTAATATGGGATTGGTATATATATATATTCATATTCGCACTGTATCCATTGCATATTCCTTGCGGACATTGTAACCTGTCCTCGTCTTGGACATTGTTCTTTGGGGGATTGCTTTGAGTCCCCTATTCGGTTTGACAGTATTTCTATCTTGACTTTCCGTAACTTTGCGAAATAACCCGCTTTTTTGGCAGCCATGTTTATATCATCATTGTCCGCTGATATATATCTCTCTATATATATATAATTTAATATATATATAGACTTGTGTGAATAATTTGTTGTTGGGTATTTTTCTTTTGTGTTATATGTATATAGTTTACTTTGAGATATTCTCTTTCGGAATTTGGTTTTAAAAAATCCTTGTTTGTTCTTTCAATTTTTAAAAATCATTCCGATCCGGTTTCGTATTTTAAAAATCATTCCATTTGGTTTTCATATTGTTTTTATTGTTTCTGTTTTAGTTGTCTTTAAGATTGTATGCATTGAAGATATAAGTCTCTCATACGTCGGTTTGCATACTAAGGTTATTTTTGATGTGATTGAACCCTATATTGTTAGTATTGCTTATATTTCCCTCTTTCCATTTGTCCGTATACATGCTCCCCTCATCCATTTCCATGATGTCGGACTCGACTTCCGACGTATACGAACTGATTTTTTCGTCATAATAATTTGTGGTAGAAGATACATGTTGGAACTTGTCCTTGTCGCTAGTAGCGTCAGCGTCCCGGTGGTAAAAGTAGTTGAAGTTGGAGACGATGACAGGTACGGGCAGGGCAATAGTCAATACGCCAGCGATGGCGCATAGGGATCCGACTAGTTTGCCATACACGCCTATTGGCGACATGTCCCCATAACCAACGGTGGTCATGGTTACAACGGCCCACCAAAATGAGTCAGGAATGCTTTTGAAATGACTCTGTTCCGTATCTACCTCTGCAAAGTAAACAGCACTAGAAAATAAGACAACACCAATGACCAGAAAGAAGATTAACAAACCGAGTTCACGCAAACTGGCCTTCAGAGTTTGGCCGAGAATTTGCAGTCCTTTGGAATGGCGCGAGAGTTTAAATATTCGAAACACCCTCACTAGACGAATTACCCTGAGGATTGCCAACGACATATTCTGTTTGTCCTGGGTATTCGTATCGTTTTGTATGACAGTTCCTAGTGTTATGAAGTACGGTATAATCGACACAATATCGATAGCGTTCATGCTGTCTTTGAAGAATTCTAATTTCCCCGGACAGCTAGCGAATCGGATCAACAGCTCCATTGTAAACCATATAATGCAGCCAGTCTCTATAATAAAGAATGGTGTACCAAACTTTGGCATGGCATCATCCACGATGATGGTATCATTTAGGAGTTCGTAGCGTTTGAACTCCGGAAGGGTTTCTAAACAGAAGGTAACTATTGAGATCACAATGATACTAACAGACATTATAGCGATCACCCGGGCCGGAGTAGAGCTCTCCGGGTGCTCAACCAAGAGCCATACACGTCGCTGGAATTCGTTCTCGGGAAGGGGTTTTTCTACTTCCTTGATAAATCCCTCTTCTGCTCGGTATTTGTCAATGACCTCCTCCCCGAGCTCAAAAAATCTGATCTCTTCAAGAAAGATGTCCAGTGGCACGTTCTGGGGTCTCCGGAGACGCCCGCCACTGTGGTAAAAGTAGAGGATGGCATCAAAACTAGGACGATTCCTGTCAAAGAAGTATTCGTTCCGGTACGGGTCATAGTAGCGGTTTCGCTTTTTGGGGTTACCCAACAACGTATCCGGAAACTGGCTTAGTGTACGGGTCTGTGTTTCAAACCGAAGTCCGCTTACGTTGATGATAACACGGTCGGACCGCTTGTACATATGAAGAGAACCACTCCCAGCATCCAACTGGTTGTTCTCTTCATCCGGGTTTTTTAAGTCAAGAGACCTGAAAAGAGAAAGAAAGAAAAGCATTAGTCCGGCATTCAATTAGTACTAGTATTATGTTTATGAAAAAAAAAATTATTCTGTAGGAATAAAAAGTGCTAAGTAGTGAGATTGTACTTCTTAAGAAAAATAAGTTTATGTCCTCTTGCAAGTTATAGTAAAATTCTTCGCGTGGCATAATGGATAAAGTACTTAGTTTTAAGTTTTTGGTTACACTCTTTTGAAGGTTAAAGGTTTAATCCAATGCGGGCGACACCCAAGTACAATTAAAAATTACTTAGGACTTCTATCGGTAGTTGAAGGAAAGAGAACATGCTGCCCTCATGGATTGAATAAATGATTCCGTTCAAAATTCCGTGCAGAATTCCGAGTTCGAGAGAAAGGCTCCCAAGTTCGACGAAATATACATAAAGAAGGTCGCAGGTTACATCGACTGAAGCATCGTGAATGTAACACTCAAGACGAGAACAGTAGTCAGAATAATCCAAATAAGATCTAGTTACTAGTAGTTTTGTAATCTATATATCAATATCATAATACATTAAATATACGTACATGTGTCGAGGTTTCCAGATTATAAATGACTCAATCTAAAGATTCTATTTATTAATAACGAAGATAGAAAGTGATATCTTACTACGAACATTAAATCGATATATCGATACGTTAATTTAATGATCGCAGTATGTTATCACCTTCTATCCTCTTTTTTTAATAAATAGGATCTCCCGATCACTAAAGACGCAATGTAGAAAAATAAAATTAAATAAACATAAATGATGTCGCTTTTGAGCCGTGTGTGGAATTAAAATACACCTTGATCTTCTGGACAGGATTCTGTTCTGTCTAAGGATGATATAATGATATCGCGGGGTTTGTGTTCGCGCAGGCCGTCCATACAATGGAAATATGTCACAGACTCCTATAAGGATATCGGAGATAAACCGTAATAACCAGATATATTCTGAAACTAGATTAACAGATTACTGAGATAAATACTTTTGCAGTTTTAACAAAAGGGCTGCAATATCATCTCGGAGTTTTCATCCACGCTGAACGTCTACAGAATACCCATCAGGAATATATTTCATATGAAAGTTGCCATTGTGCAATTTCCACAGTTTCCGCTAATATAAAATAAAGCATTAATAACATAAATATTTACTATATGAAATAATGGGTAACTAAAACAACAACAGACTAGTAGAGATATAATCAGAAACACATCTATAAAGTCGAACTAATATTTCGATGGATTCAAACTATCTTAATCATTTGGTGTAGAAATGTGGTTTTATTCATACACCATATTTATAAGCGTGTTTGAATCCACCGCAATATCGCAAACATGAAAAAGTGAAAAAGAAGGCATTAGAGCGACATTTAAACCCATTTCATTGAGTTAGAAAATAAAGAAGTAAATAATTAGTTAAGATAACATTAGTGTTTCTCTCGTGAATCAGTTCTCTTTAAATGAAACCATTTAGTAAAATTCCTAGCGAACGTCTCCTTGTGTCCTTTTCCTTTGTGAAACCAGGCTTATTTTTATAGTAATTATTAGAAGAAACAGCGACGACAATATAAGAAGCGGAAAAAGAGATCACGCATAAACACCCCTGCATGCATGTATGAAAAACTTGAGTTTTGTTATTGAAAATCTTACACACGTTATTATTCTAAACTATTTTATTATTATCAGCTATTTTTAGATTAAGCCTCCTTAAGCTCATAAAACTCAAATTTGCATATGTGATCATTGAAGCTCGTCTGCTCACTTTTATTACATAGATGTTCATTTTATTTTTACTAATAATGTTCCTAATTAAAACTTAAGCAGGATCCAGAGGAGACTCGTGGGTACTGACGTTCCGAGATCCAGTTTTCAATTCTTTTAAATAATAAAGCACTGCATCGAAGGGTCTTTAGAAAGACGACGGTTGTCGATCAATAACCGCAACAGAGAGCGATATGCAGAGATGCCAGAAATTACAAACAGTGATTGCCAAAAATAGTGATATTTTTAGAGACCCCCGACACTTCACTCTCCCCTCCCCCGTTTTCCCTCCTACTTAACCACAAAACAACACCCTTAAATAAATAAAAGATGCCCGATTTTTTCTTTCTTTCTCCTTCTCTTTCTCTATTTCTTTCTCCCTGTCTTGTATCAAACACAAAGCCGCCGGTGAGATGCCCACTTCTAAACTTACATCACATCGCTCGTCTAAACGTTCTATTAGCTGTAGTGCACACACAAACGTTTTATGCGTTGGATGTTCGTTGGAGTCGTCATGCATCAGGGGTTATAATAGTTGTTGTTCAATATTTGTTTATTGCCAACTAGCTTTCCCTATCCGGCGTTGCCTTGGAATCTTGTAATTTCATTTTAATTTCGCTCTCACTCCCTCTTTTTTTAAAATTATGACGTTTACCCTGTTCATTTGTAGCTAGAGACGTTACTCTTCGATATTTAAAATGAACAGATTTAATCTCGTTTCTGCACAACCAAATTCGCGCATGCACAGAAATTAATATAAACAAATAACAATACTTTCAATCAATCAAATGATTTCTTCATTTATTCAAAATGAGCAAAAATTGGATCGACGTCGATTCTATATAAGATTTTTCTTCAATAAACAGTTAAGCCAAAATCAAAGACAACCTTAAGATCTACGTTGCTTCAGTCTGCCATCTTCGCCCCATCTGTCGAGCTTGTGTTTGTTATCTCAACTCACACATACACACATAAGCATACGCACGCATATGCACACCACTCACTAACCTTTCAAACTATCGTCTGCTCACCAAAAACAAATGAACTTATTCATTTTAAGATTTTTAACATTTTCCACTGAACTTTCTTTCGCCAACGAAAACAAATGAGCATTAGCTGTTATTGATAACTTTTAATCAAATATATTTTGTGTAATTGGATGGGAAGTTTTGATTACGAGTTTTAAGAACATGAATAATTCCTGGCCCTAAACTTATCGACACAGACTTCCTCGATATCTTAACTAAATAATCCCCCTTGTTTTGCAAGAACTCTAAACATATTAACAAACATTCTATATAAACATTTCAAACATCTCTTTAATGATCTTGTGCTTGTTTCGTTCGTTATTTTATGTTTATCATCTAACATTCCTATTGCTTTCTTACATTTGAATATAAACCTAAAAACCGTTTTCACTAAAAATGTCTCCCTGAAATCGGCAACAATTTTCCTCCTAAAAAGGTATCTTCCCAACATTCATTCTGTTGTTTCGCAAGAATAAATTGACATAGATTTTCATTTGACCAATTATATGTGTTTTGCTTCCAGTATTTATCGTTACGAGCCTTTTGCGAAGTCAGCTCAACTTTAAGGTTACTTGTTCATTATCAAATTCGATCAAGCACGTAGAATTTCAGTAAAAATCATGCGTAAAAAAGTTAAATAGGATTTTGAAATTTAAATTTAATTGATGCGCTGCCGCTTGGCTTTTATTTTCTTTATAAATTTACATAAAAAAAGCCTGGTAAATATGCAGAATCGAATCGTGTTATTGTCGAAATTTTCAGAACAGTTTACGTAAAATGCCGAAAGATGCCGAAACGCTGAGCCAATGAAATCGCAGCAGCAAACATCATTTAAGAAAACTTTCATTTACTATCATTGGTTTTATTATAAAAGAATCAAAACTTCATTTTGATTTGAACAAACAATAAATGAATGAATCATGAAAACAAGAAAAAATGTTAAGTCATTCAAAAACTACATTTTCATTCATAAAACTTGCCATACAATGAGTGCTTTTATTTGAATTCTTATTTTCTTAAAATGCCAACAAAATATTTCATTTTTCAATAAATTCTTTATTGAATTATCTTCGTAATAAGAGAAATATCATTTTTTGATTGAAAAAAAAATGACTAGTATTTGTACGAAATTTTTCGTTCGGAACCTTCTTTTTCTCGAAAACTATTGGACCGATTTGGCTGAAATTTTGTGTGAGCCTTTGTTATGACAATGTGAAGCGAACTTAGCATTATGGTATCCATTAGATGCACAGTTAAAGATTAATACGGTTAGTAATTAATGCAAAAATGGACACAAAATCGGCTATATTCAACCATTGTCATAAAACACCCATTTAGCCGGATCAATCCAGTAGTTTCTAAAAAGAACCTCTAGAGTAAATGTGGTATTGTGGTAATTAATCCCTATTTACTCCTATTAATACCTAAATTTGCATCGGACAGATACTATAACGCTTAGTTCGTTGTACCTCATCATAGCAAATGTCTATACAATTTTCAGCCAGATCGGCTCAGTTGTTTCCGATAAAAAATGGAACGGGTAGTCAGACGGACAGGCTGAGAAATGTGGCGTCCAAGATCAATATATCGTTTTTAAATATATCTATAGCACAGAGGTGGATGTAAAAAAACACTTATTGAGAGTTGCATTCTTTTATAATTTAATACACCAAGCTGGAGGGATTATCCACTACCTGCGTTATGGTGTTCTATAAATATTGTAGATTGTTTAGTGAAGAATTCAGCTCTTCATTAATCCAGATTCCGATTACGAGATGGGAATTGTATACATTAACACATTAATAAAAGAATCCGTGTTCATGAAGTAAGCTTTAGCACGTCTTTGGAACAATGCCAAGAAGCAAGGGGCGCGCTGTGAGGATCGATCGTGCGAATAATGAACAGCGCGTCTAGCTTTTCATCAAATAGAACCACGAAAGGCTCCATGTCGAACAGAACTTGTTGTCGACCCTCTCATTTAATTCAGATTGTTCACTACAAAGTACTAACAGCACGTCTAGCTGTGCTACCAAAGTTTCTTTTTCAATAATTACAAAATATCAGTTTGATAATATTGTTGCATTGAAACGAAACGGTCATGAAGCAGCTGCTACTCGCCAACCACGATCGGGTCTCTAAAGCAACTTTATAAAATTATTTTTTTACAAAAAATACCATTTGACAAATTTCCAGGTTTTCTAGCAATCAACTGCAGAAGAGTTCGGCTTCCGACAATACGTTCTCCGTTTAAACCGAGACAAAACACAACAAACCTAAATAAATAAATAAATAAATAAATAAATAAACACGAGAGTTTTTTTTGCGTTAAGTGTTAATCAAATTGATTTCAAGTTAATTCAAATCAAGCTGCACTGCGTATGCTTATGGAATGATTGTAAGCAAATATCTTTTGAAATACGAGATGTTTTCAATAAGTTTCCAGACGTTTTTCCTACGGGCACTTTTATTGATTGTACACACATGAAAGTCTCTTTCGAAGTAATTTCCTCCGGCTGCAATACACTTGTTATATTGTTCCAACAACTTCTGAAAGAACGCCTGGAAGTCCTCTTGTGTGAGCGTGTCAATGACCCGCGTCACAACCTCTTTCATCTCCTCAATTGTCCCATAACAACATCCTCTAAAATTCTCCTTGAGTTTAGAGAATAAGCAAAAGTCACAGTCTGAACTATAGGAGGATTGATGGCTATCTTGGTAAAATAGTTTGTAATCTCTGGCCACCCTTGGGACAAACTTTGCACAAATCTTCCGCATCTTCAGTTCCTCGTTAATAATTCTGGGTACAGTTCTTACACTGACATTAAACTGTGCACTTATTGTCTCTATAGACACATGACGGTTCTTATACATGAAATTCTTCATTAGGCCAATCAACACCAGTGCTTTGAATTCCTTACTCCTTCAACATCTATCATCCTCCACAGACTCCCTGTCATCCTTGAATCTCTTATGTCGAAAACTGATGCTCGATTCATGCGAGATGGTCCAAAAGCAGTCTGAAGCATTCCATGCATTTCAGTGGCATTTTTTACCAAGTTTAAAACAAACTTTATTGCATATCGTTCTCCTTAAGTGTCCTAACGTCCAGATGGCACTTTTGAAATTCACCAGTTGTGACAAACATGCTTTAGTAGGGTGTATTCCAATTCCTGCTTAACAATTCGTCAGCCATCTCATCAGATATATAGCAATAACATACTGAATTGTCAAGAGTCTGCGACAATTTAAAGTGCTTGTACAAAACAAGTTTGAAAACTTATTGAAGATACCTCGTATTTTTTTTTCATTCATTTTTTGATGGATCTAGATCAGTAATCCGCTGGAATACGCATCACATAAGAAGGTTAAACTAATTATCTTAAACATTTCAACTCTTTAATGTCAACCAAATATTTGCGATCACTTTCGTCTTACATTTCAAGCAGGGTAAAGGCAAACGTATTATATTGGCGCCGTTCGATTTTTGCGGATTTTTATTGTTTAATTTTGAAAAATATTAATTTTTAGATTGTTAACTATTTTGAACTGGTTACAGTGAACGTTTCATCTCTTTAATCGCTGCCAAATGTTTGTGATTTGCTTTGACTCACATTTGAATTCGTCTAAGAACAACTAATTCACTTTCAACACAACCGAAAAGATGTTTTACTTGTATACTGACTGATTTTATGGATTTGTATTGAGATTTTTTGAATGTGTCGACATAAAAGCACAAGTGCCGTGGACATATATCATCAGAAATATGGGATTAGGGTTAGGGTTAGGGTTAGGGGTTAGGGTTAGGGTTAGGGGTTAGGGTTAGGGTTAGGGTTAGGGTTAAAAGTTTAATAACCCCCTTCGTTATGATCATTTATATATTTCGGTGCTGATCCAGAATCTGACTCAAGGTTGCGTCGGCATCTCCCGACAGTTTACGATTAGCAGCCGGAAAACACCGACGCGATTAGCTAATCAATAATCAGTTATCAGCAGACGAAAAAATTCTGATATTTTTCTTGAAAACAAAAATGTTTTTGTTCATAGTTCTTTCCATGTTTTATCTTTTTTAAATATTTATTTAAAAATTGTTTACATACTTTTATTTATTGAAAAATTTGTTTATACACTTTTATGTATTTAAAAAATTGTTTATATACTTTTAAAAATAATTTTTTTCATATGATTAAACTTCTGTTTGCATTGTTTTGAATTAATCGTGTGATATTGTTTTTTCTCCGGCAAGTTTCCTGGTTGTTTACTGTATATTGCCGGAAGATGCCGACGCAACCTTGGCTTTGATTCTGGATCGGTACCAAAATGTATATATGATCGTAACGAATTAGGCTTTAACATTTTTTTTAGTACTACGGAAGGAAAGAAGCGATATAATGCTTTTTTCTGAAGGTCTACTTGACCTCTCCTTAGAAATACGCAAGCTCTTATGCCTGTGTTCACTCAAATCTCTTGGTTTCTACCATACTTTAGAGATGATCCGGTTGTAGCATTCAAAACCTAATCGATATTTTAGAAATGGTTGAAAGAATAACGAAGATAGAAGCAGAAAAATAGACGTAAAAAGCAAAAAACAAAAAAAAAGTATCCAGCCAATCCTAACGGATTTCTTCGATTTTTCTTGTGTTTTTATTCTATGAAAAACCTATAATACGAGCAGCAAAAAGCAATAAAAGAAAAATACCATATATATATATATATATATATATATATATATATATATATATATATATATATATATATATATAAAATTTCTAGATGTAATGTAAACTTAAATCTCATATAAATATTAATATCTATACATTAATATATTGAATCAACCAAATAAAAAAGCTCAATACGACGACAATAAGAAGTAGAGCTTGTCACAAGAAGCATAAATGAAAACTGTAAATAAAAATTTAAATGTAAAATATGTTTCGACAGAATACCTAAAACAAAGACAATTAATTAAACCATTATTCCGCCGAGTTTCAAATAATGCAAAATGCTTCTCTTCAGCAGAAAAAATATCTTATCAAATTTATACATATAGCAAAGCTAACTATTTTCTGGTTTTAGCATTATATGAAACTGCATTATATGAAGCTGCATTGTATGAAACTGCATTGTATGACGATTGTCATAAAATGCCAAAGAATATTGGTAAAATGTCTATAAAAATTAATAAAAACTAAAACAAACTGAATTGGTAATTCCAGAGTGAAATGCAGTCTTTTGGCAAGATTAAGAAACGAAAAAAAGTTTTTTATTTAAATATATATATATGTATGTATATATTCGGAATTTCAATCAATCCCAATGATTAAATTAGGTAATATTCCAATCCGATGTTGTTGCAATGAATAATTCGAAGCAATTAAAACAAAGCAAATTAGTCATCGAAAAACCTCGAATAACGCGAGTTATCACACACACACACACACACACACACACACACACACACACACACACACACACACACACACATATATGGTTAGTGAGAGAGAACTTAATCATATCAGTCGATATTCAAGAAAGTTTCAAAAGCGTAATTTATATATATATATATATATATATATATATATATATATATATATGTGTGTGTGTGTGTGTGTGTGTGTGTGTGTGTGTGTGTATTACAGAAAATCAGAACAACAATTATACCGTCGGTTTCAAGTTCAAAAGAAAGACGACCTATAATTAGTTGTCTATGTCGGACTCTCCCCAGCCTCTGATTATCAAATAAAAAAAAAAAGATAAAGAGAGTCTGGCATGAAATGTAACTGGGATTGCAAAAATGAAAATAAGGTCACAGTGTTCCATACAGCGTGCGAGACGCCATTTCCGGGGAGACAGATATAAACAGAGACTGGAGAGAGTTCGAATAGGTGACCAGATATTGACCCTTTTGGTCTGGATTTGAAACTGACGGTGGCGATATTGCTCTGATCTTCTGTAACACATATATTAATATACAGATATATATTATTTTTTATTTTATCTATACTTATTTGCATTCATTCTTCACTAGCAAATTTAATCAAATACTATTTACTAATTCATAGTCCTATCCTTCACTGTTCACTGATGAAACTTCCGTCGATTTCAACGTATGAGTCACAGCAACTTAGTTGTTCGGAAATCCACACACATGATTTGTGGTAAAGGCTTTGTGCAGAACCAACCACACTTTTGGTAAAATTTCCAATATCAATCAGTGCAATAGCTGCCAGAAGACAGAGCAGAAGATGGACCTAATAACGTGAATCAGCACGTTATATTGAGGTACTTCAGTGCTGTCTTTATTTTTGGCATAGGTGTTCATCCGTTCTCTCACATACAATTCTTGCTGTCCCCCAAAGTATATTTCATAGGTGATAAAAGTATATTACATATGTGATAAAAGTATATTAAATAGGTGATATTTCACAGAATCATCTTACATCAGTCTCTCATGCTGCTTCTTCCTGCATTTTTCCAGGCCTTGATTTGAGCACATTTGAGTAGGAAACCATTAATAACATGGAAACACACTTAATATGGAAACAAAAATCAAAGGATTTTTTTAGGAAATTTTGAGATGAGGATTCATGAATTATATTATTCGGACTATTGTTTTCACTCATAACGGCCAATATAATTTCCAATTTTCTTTAGGTGCATCTGTTCAAACTCGGGAATCTTTCTGTCGAACTCTTTATCCTTTATAAAAAGTTGTATTTTAAGGCTATATCAATGCGGTTCGTAGGAAACACAGTGGACACGAGTTAGTATATAAAAGAATAATGACAATATTTTTAATAATTTTCTATTATATTTATGGACCAAGTAATGTGATTGAAAATTATTGAAAATTCCTTCTAATATTGTCATTATTTTTATATGCTAACTCGTGGCCACGATGTTTCCTACGAACCGCATTGGTATAGCCTTCAAACATAATTCATTTCACACTACGGATACTGATTTAAGCCAATTACAACATCCTCCAATTTATCCTTTAATAAATCCATAAGGGAACATTCTCTCGTCTCGTTAACCATGTCTTAAGTAATGCGCAATTTTAGTTTTAATATAACCAGCATTAAAGATTGAACCTTCGACTTCTCGTGGAATGTCACTTCGAACAGGACTTTGCTTAGTACGTTATCCATTACGCCGGAAAGGTGAGAGCAGTAGTCCGAATAATTCAAACAATTCAGAAGTATTTTATTTTAAAACGTCCATGCGCAAAAATTACACATTACTAAATGATCACCCATCCGATACTGGCCAGGCTCAACGTAGCTTAACTTCGGTGATCTAAAGTGATTATGTTGTATATAAAGAATTGTTTTCAGTACGTGTTGCGTTTTGACATTCAACAGAGTTGATATGCCATCAAGCAAAAAAATTATGTTAGTATTAATATTTGTACTATTAGAAGTTGAATTTGGCTTACTCGATTCCATAGTACGAATTGGCATCCATTAGGTTAATTAGATCCCCCCCGGAAGGAAGAACTCAGTAAACAACAATATGGCCGACCGAGTGAGATATGTTAAATTTTTGCTTCTATCTTCAGTCTTTTCGCGTGCGTGTGTATACGCGTATGTGTGTGCGTGTGTGTGTGTTTTGAAAGGGTGAGACGTTAGCTTAATTCTTTCCTTACTTATTTTTTAATCTTTTAGCGATATTTTCTTTTTCCTTTTTTTTTTTCATGCGAGGGTATTTTCGCTATTCTAAAAACGAATACGTTTTTTCTTCTCTTTTTTTTCTAGCGCGATATTTATAACGCGTCGAACACGAGCCAAGAAAACATGGCGAACATGCCTGCTTAACAAACGAGAATCTCTAGCAGAGAACAAGCAATATTAACAGCGAAAGCCTCTAAGCAACAAAGTAAGGCATAGCAAGCAGTTGGTGGAAAAATGACGTACAACGCGAGCCGCTTATTACGATCAATTTCGGACTGTCGTTTTATTTACTGACAGAAAGCAACCTGAGTAGAAATTAGTTTCTCCAATAGCGCTCGATTAAATAGAGCTGAGAGGGGAAAGATAACGAAATTCCAAAGTCTTATGTATGGCATGAAAAAAGAAACTGGAATCTTAGGAAGATCGTCATAATTTCAGTAATTATATGAACAACCGGATCATGAAAAAGATAAAATAAACTAGCTGGCAAATAATACCCGGTAAACCAAGTGCAAGAGAGATGGAAACAATTGCATTAAAAAACGGCTAGAATCTTAAAAGAGATCTCTCGGTTGGAATGTATAAGACAGTATATGAATATCTGCTGTTCCCCAATCATCAGCTTTAACGAAATGATAAGAAAATTGATAAAAATCGAAGTTAGCAAAAAGATGAGTGATCTCAGCAATAGCAATTCTGTTCAAGGTTCTGTCGCGCAGAAGTAGCGAGTGTGATCCATCTGTAAGGTTCTATTGGAGGATGGCTGCTATACGATGCGACACAAGGATGAGCTGTAAAAAGTGAAATATCAAGTGTAGCAACAAGTCTTGAGAAACAGAAAGAACAATAAGAATTGGTTAAACGACCTCATTTTAAAAAGGTCAGCGGGCAAAAGTACAATGGGATTAAATGATTACCGGGTAACACCGGGTGGTGACGACTGGTTGGCAACAAACAACTGCTGAACAACAACTATTATGACCCCTGGTGCGTATCGAATCCAACGAACACCCAACACCGATAGCTTTTCTGCATGCACTAGAGTTGATGCAAAAGGTGTGTTGGTTCTGCCACACAGAAAGAGAGAGCGTGAACCAACTGACAGCACACTATAAAGCTCTGCTGGGGGACGACTACTATAGAATGCAGCACAGTGAAAAGTGGGTAAATATCTCCATTGGTTCATCTGTAAAATGTTGAATATAGCAGCATATCCTGGGAAGCTATACTTGAAAGAAACAACCGGAAATAAGTCATACACCATCCACTATGACCATACAATTCATATAGCTACGCACCTAAAAAAACGGTGCTATTAAATCTGACATAATGATGGGGAACTATTATAGAAGGAGAAAAAAGTAACCTTAGTAGAAGTGATGCTGAGTTATGAAGTAGCTTCAATAAGTTTCCTGGCCTTTTTTGTACAAGCGTTTAAAATTGTCATAGACTCACTATTTATTGCTATACATTATGAGATGACTGACCAATTATTATGATTTCAGGTTCAAATGAACAGCTACAGCAGGAATTGCAATACTCCCTACTAAAGCCTGATTGTTGGTGAATTTAAAAAATGCAACGAGGATCATTGACATGATCACACGAAGACTTTCATAAGTTTTTGGAACGATGCGACAAGTGCATTGCAGTCGGAGGAGATTAATTCGAAGGGTTCGAGTTTCATGTATGTGCTATCAATAATAGTGCCCATGTGAAAAGTTTAGAAACTTATTGAAGACACCTTGAGAGAAAAAAAGAAACATTAAGATCTTATGTATGACATAAAAAGAAACATTAAGATCTTATGTATGACATAAAAAGAAACATTAAGATCTTATGTATGACATAAAAAGAAACATTAAGATCTTATGTATGACATAAAAAAAGAAACATTAAGATCTTATGTATGACATAAAAAGAAACATTAAGATCTTATGTATGACATAAAAAGAAACTGGAATCTTGAGATAATCTCTATCATTCCAGTAATTATGGGTACAACCAGACCCATGAAAACTGCCTGGCAAATATACCCAGTGACCCAGGTGCAAGGGATATACAAGCAATTGCACTTAAATAAGTTAGATAAGCGTGTGAATGTATAGTGTGAAAGGTTCTCCCGCTCTTCTGGCTTTGGTCGTGATCGTCTAGTCTACCGGGAGTCCTTCACACGGATTCTCAAAGTCTCAGCTTCGTGTTGATTTCTGCCGAAAAGCAAAAAGCTTCGCATGCGCGCCAGAAAAGAAAGACAGACTCGAGATTTCTAACTACGAAGAAGATAATTTCAGGAAAGTTCAAGTTTTTACATATATACAACGTTCAGTTCGATTACATCAGAAAACATCAAGATTTTCCCAAAATCTTATTCTTCGTTTTCACGATGGCGGTCAGGATGGATGGAGGGGGTGTGGCGTTTTCCGGGAGCATGTGTTTCTCTCGAGATTTGGCTTCACTCTGTCTCTTTCGACCCAAGTACCCGCTCTTATAGTAAGGTGACGAGGTGGGTCTGACGATATATATATATATATATATATATATATATATATATATATATATATATATATATATAAAGCTGAATGTGTGTGTGTGTGTGTGTGTGTGGTCACGAATAGGCTCCTATATGGTTGACTATTTAAAAAAAACTGATTACATATAATGATAGAAGACACAGGAATGGGTATGTTTGATCTGGCAGAACAGTGGTTAATTAAAATTGTGGGGTCTGCGTTCGCGCCGGTCCACAAAGTATGGAAATAAAAAATTAAAAAATTAAAAAAAAACGTTTAAAAGTGTTTTTGATATAGATGTACATAAGAATACTTTGAGAAGTATGTTTTAACTTGAATAGGGATGGCATAATAAACCTGTGGGGTCTGCGTTCGTGCCTGGCCTCCATAGAATGAAAATAGGCACAAACTTTAATAAAGATTTTCCATATCTATCTGTGTAAGTATACTTTCATAATTATGTTTCAGTTTGAAGAAATATGGTATAATAAAATTATGGGGTGTTCGTTCGGTCATGATCTCCATAGAATGGAAATATGTCACAAAGTTTAACAAGGTTTTTTAATATAGATCCATAAAATATTGTGATAAGTGTTTCAATGTGAACAGGTATGATATAATAAATTTTGGGATTTATCTATTTTATTTTTACTTTCATCATATTTTGCTTTGGTTTTGATACCCCCACATTCGAAGCTATCTCTTTACAACCCTTCCTTTTCATAACCTATCATACTTTCATAAATCAGAGTCCATTTTCTGTAGGCTGCTTTTGAACCCAGTCAACGATGGGTACATTTGGTAGTATATATATATATATATATATATATATATATATATATATATATATATATATATGTTATATATCATTGTTAAATCTCCGAAACAGCTACATGGTAAGCAGCTGATGATCCCCGTTTTCTATTAAAAAAATTTTAGTTAAGGTTTTCTCGTTTCATCCTTATGTTGTAAAATTCTGCAAAATCGGTTTATGCAAATGCTAAGTCTATTTCTATTTAACAATTTTAGTAAAGGCTTTTTTTTTCTTCCTTCTATAAATGCATTCTTTTTTGTCATTATAAACATTTTAGAAGTCGGATTACATAGGTGCTAAGTCTGCGATAGGTAAAAGTTAATTTTTTTTTCCATCCGGGAATTTAAACTGCATTCTTTATTTTTATTTTTTTTGCATTTCTTTTATTCAAATCTTCTTTAGACTATATATATATATATATATATATATATATATATATATATATACACACACTTTAATATACAGATATCAAACAGATTGTTCGATTATTTAATTATAAAGCATTCTACTAATTTTGTTACAAGTCGATTCAGCAATCCTCAGCTATATTTGAATATGACTGAAGATTGCCGAAGTGACTTGTTTATGAATATAAAAAGAAAAACAACGAAAAAGCAACTCCAAACTATAAACCTATGTTGATTTGACCTGATTTTCTGTAACATTGTGTTATATATATATATATATATATATATATATATATATATATATATATATATATATATATATATATAAGTCGTTGTTGGTGTTTTTAGCAATATTAACAACTTCGAAACACTTATTTGTTTATTTTCCACTACATTTTTGGGCAAGATCAAAGTGGAGTATCTGTTCTTCAGATGTGGCACTTCCATTTCTCGTTCTCTTTCAGTGGAGGAGAAATCCTTCACGACTGAGACAATTTTTATTTTTGTACCTTTTCTCCACGTTAAAAAATGACCCTGGTGTCTAACTCTGCTCCGTGGGGAGGCATTGTAAATATGTACATTAACGTTATTTTTTAGAGATCTATTAGCGCGTTTATATATATATATATATATATATATATATATATATATATATATATATATATATATATATATATTTATTTATTTATTTATATAAATTGGGTTAAGAAATTACAACGAAAGAAAGATGTATATTTAAATAAGGGAGTAGTCACCAACAATGTGTATTTTTTAACATTATTTTATTATTCCGTGTCTTGGTTTTTCATTGAGAATTATGTTTGGATCATTGTAATAATGTTTTTAAGTCATTGAAATCGTTTACGCGCGTTTCAGACGGTCTGACAGCGTAAACGATTTCAATGACTTCAAAACATTATTACAATGATCCAAACATAATTCTCAATGAAAAACCAAGACACGGAATAATAAAATAATGTTAAAAAATACACATTGTTGGTGACTACTCCCTTATTTAAATATATATATATATATATATATATATATATATATATATATATATATATATATATATATATATATAAATGAGACGCCCCTTATTTACTTGGGACGTATTATTATTATTTATTTTTATTATTTAATATTATTACGTGCTTAAAATGTATACCGTTTATGCACGTAATATGTATTTAAAAATTATAATAATAATAATAATAATATCTATACTCCTATAAATTTGTGATGTTTGTGCATTAATATTAATATTAAAAATCCTCTTGTATTATTTATTTCAAAAGAAAATACAACTTTTTATATATGAGTCGTTCATCTACAAAATATCTAGCTAATTTGCATATTTTTAAACAGTCATTTTAATTAATTCCCTATTAGTTTGTTTGGTTTTCTCATAGGATGATCATTTTTCGTTAACTATTACTTTTAATTATATTACTGCAGATATTCTACATGATTTATACTTGCGTAATATTTGCGTAAAAGATTATCGTAAACACAAACCTCTGTCTATATATATTTATGTATGCGTATATATATTTGTTTAAAAATTATGCCTATCAAACTCCTCTGTCAATTTTTAGTCTACAGACATGAAACTTAATATATAGGGTATTCGAATCCATACGAATCTTTATATTTGGATTTTATCCGGGGAAAATCAGTGCAAAAGTGTGAAAATGGATTTGCTAAGCGAAGCTCGAACGACGACATTACGAATATGCATGCGTAACGCAATGGCCATTAGTTCATGCTTTAAATTTAGCCTTCCAGCAAATATATCTTCATAGCTAAGGCATTAACGCAAAAAGAATAAGTAAATCGCAAGCTAAAGGTTTCGATTTCGATTCCCGGTGATGGCGCAAGAGTCATTTTCTTTTTAATCATTACTATATATTGGGTCCGATATGATATAATAATAAATACGAAATTTGCATTAATCAAAATATCATATTTAAGCGTATTTTATATATAAGTGACCTAGTCTGTCAGTGTGAGGAAATGTATTTACGAAACTCCTCTGTCAATATTTAATCAACAAAGTTAAAACTTGATATATTGGCGATTTGGACCTGTGGAATAAATTCGATTTGGTCTTTAACCGATACAAATAATTGTGAAGGGGTGAAAATTGAAAATAAACTCAACTTAGTAATGGCAAGTCAAATTAAAGAGCGCAAATGTACATTTATAACTTTTGTAACGTTAGTGTCATTACTTTTTATAATGCATTAGGACATAATACATACGATAACCAATAAGTCTAGTTGTTTTGATTTCGATCCTAGCTAATGGCATCCAAGTCATTTTTTAACCTTTTGAAATTACTATTATATATTGGATACAACATAATAATCAATAGAGTATAAAATAAATATGAAATCTGCATAAATTATACAATCATATTTAAGCGTATTTTATGATCGGCAACACTGGGCAGCCTGCTAGTATATATATATATATATATATATATATATATATATATATATATATATATATACTTGTTATTGAAGCAAAATATGTAAAAATATCAATTGACTTTTATGCTAAGATTCTTGAAAACCATTTGCTTGAAAAGACATGAAAAGTGAATGAGAGAGATTGTAAGAAAGAAGGGAAGGATATATATGTGAAAGAGAGAGTGAGAGGAGGGAGAAGTTACGCATGTGAGAAATAGTGTGTTTATGTCTGTGCGAGAGAAAGAGAGGGAGAGTGGAAATGTGCGCGAGAGAACGACGAATGGTCGACTGAGCATGAAATAGAAGAACGTAAGAAAGAATGAGAACTTGTTTAAAACGTCAAAGTTGACATGCATACATGTTTCGATCGCTATTTTTTATTCATGACGTCATTCAAAAAGTTATTTTCTACACCTTCCATTGTTGGCTTAAAAGAAATGCGGCTCTGCATTAAGCAAATAAAATAAGTAAAGTTAACAAAATTGTAGAGAAAAATTTTAGGAGGTTAAGCGAATTTTTAAAACAAACACTAAGTCCCTAGATGTCCTAGATGTTTTAGAAGTTTGGATAAAAGCTACTAGACACAAGGTGTCGTAATGTGGGCTATATTTAGTTTAATTGAGCTTCCTGCAAAATAGAATGTAAGTGGACGATGTATAAGCCGTTTTGTGAAAAGGCAGATACACTTGATTTTTGTAACAATTTAAACATAGCCATTGAAAAGCAATTAATAAATATTAAATATCAATTAATAAATATTAAATATCAATTAATAAATATTAAATATTAATTAATAAATATTGAATATCGATTAATAAATATTAAACCTCAATTAAGAAATATCAAATATTAATTAATTAATAAATACTAAATATCAATTAATAAATATTAAACATCAATTAATAAATATTACATATCAATTATAAATATTAAATATTAATTAATAAATATTAAATAACAATTAATAAATATTTAATATCAATTAATAAATATTAAATATTAATTAATTAATAAATACTAAATATCAATTAATAAATATTAAATATTAATTAATAAATATTACATATCAATTATAAATATTAAATATTAATTAATAAATATTACATATCAATTATAAATATAAAATATTAATTAAAAAATATTAAATATCGATTAATAAATATTAAATATCAATTAATAAATATTAAATATTAATTAATTAATAAATACTAAATATGAATTAATAAATATTAAACATCAATTAATAAATATTACATATCAATGATAAATATTAAATATTAATCAATAAATATTAAATATCAATTAATAAATATTAAATATCAATTAATAAATATTAAATATTAATTAATTAATACATACTAAATATCAATTAATAAATATTAAATATCAATTCATAAATAATTAATATCAATTAATAAATATCAAACATCAATTAATAAATATTAAACCTAAATTAATAAATATTGTTCAGATTTCAGGAGTTTTTTTTAAAAAGTATTTTAAAACTATTTTAGTTCGCGTAATATGGGCACAACGAATCTGAATTTAATTTTATCGTCATTAGAAACCAATTAAGCCAGATTCCATCGATTTTAATTCCTTTTTAAGCCTACTTAAGCTTAAGATTAAAATTTTCACATTTTATTGAATTAAATCCATGCAATATATTTTAATTAATATTGGCATCAGGATTCGAGACATGAAGCTTAATCGGAAGGGAACATAAAATTGGTGCAAAGCGGTTAGTATATATATATATATATATATATATATATATATATATATATATATATATATATATATATATATATATACTAGCATTTCATCCGGGCGTTGTCCGGGTGTTTGTAGGTGTATGTTGAGAAAAAAAAAAGTGGTAATAGGAAGGCAAGCTCGAAGCCGTACCGTGAAGGAGGAAAAGAACGGGGGGAAAACATGACGTCTTTGCGGTTACGACCATCGTCAAACTGGGAGTGACGTAGGTTTTAATTAAGGCTAGACAATCGAAAAGAAGGGATAACTTTCAAAAATATCGGCGAAAAAAGCAACACCTCCCTGTAGAAAAGTGCCCAGTTGAGGATGAAAAAATTAATGGTTTTAGCCATTTTTTCGGTATTTTTTGTCTGAAAGGTCGAACTTCAAACGATACTGATCTTGTGAAAATCCGTCGCCTCCGTCGAAAGTTTTAGGCACACATGCAAACATACATACATTTATATATTGATAGCTCAAATTTTCGACCCAACCCGATTAAAAAGCTTGCCCTATCTCGTAATACCCTTTATGTAAAATTTCAAATGTTTAGACCACACATTTTCTGAGTAATTTGGTAGAGACCGCATAGGTAATTTTTTTAAAACTTTGACCCCTATTTTGGCCCCTTAACATTTATTGTTTTGGGCTCAAATCGAGTATTTAAGTTAGATCCATGTCCAAGGAATCTATATCTAAAATTTAAAGTGTTTATACCCAAAATTGGCGGAGGAGTTTGGTAGAGTTCTCAAAGGTCAAATCGTTCAACTTTGACCCCTTAACAGTCAAATTTCTGGCCGAAAACGGATTACAAAGATTTTCCAAATCTCAGTACCCTGTATATCAAAATTCGAGTCTGTAGACTAAAAATTGTTATTGCGTAGGGAAATGTACACAGACACAGACAGAGACACAGACAGACAGACACGTTCACTTATATATATATACACAGAGAGAGAGAGAGAGAGAGAGAGAGAGAGAGAGAGAGAGAGAGAGAGAGAGAATATAATCCTGAAGTTAGGCTAATTATTTTCAAAACAAGCTTTATAAGGAGAACTTTCTTATAAACACTCGTCTAGCTGAAAACACTATTACTAATTTCCCTCACTCTTTATCTGTGCCTAAACCTAAATGTAAATTCCATGAATAAAGTTTCTTTCTTAGAACTGCACACTTGTGGAACTGTCTTCCGTTTTCTTGCTTTCCAGCTGACTACAATATGGTTGTCTTCAAGTCCAACGCAAACAAGTTCTTGATGAGCCGTTTTACATTTACATAAGTTCTTGATGAGCCGTTTTATATATTATATATATATATATATATATATATATATATATATATATATATATATATATATATATATATATATATATATATATATATATATATATATATGTACCGGGAAAGGTTTGGTTTCCGAGTTATAGTCCATTAAAATAGCTGTGGACCTTTTTAATGGTCCTTGAATAAAACGTCTTTAATAACCTCGTTGCCAGTGTTGTGAACTGATATGGGAAACTAAATATGTTAAAAAGCAAATACAATAAATATATGTCAATCTGATATAGCTTGTGCATCTTACTGTACAGACGATTTAGGAATAATTGTTTACTTCGCCCTAATACTAAGACGTCACGTCCGCTTAAGAGTGCATCAATATCGTTGCTATATAAGCGTGTTGCTTTCTTTACCGCTTATCAAGGCCCATGAACCATTCGAAGATAAAAAATTATCAAATGATTATCGCTGCCAGGAGAGGATTGGAAATATTCAGTGAAATGGAAAGACAATTACCCAAAAGAAATTGATTATTCAAGTGGATGACTCAAAAAGTATTTGTTTACATTAGAATTGAAGACGGCAATAGTGTAGTTGGGTGGAAGCAGCTTTGTAGTATTTTATTTCACAGTTGCGACGTTATAGAAAAGAAACAGCGTCCATGAAAGTTACGCTTGTTTTTTTTTGTTTTTTTTTTGACGTAGAGGAAGATGAGTTGAAAAAGATAGAGGGGAAGGGGTTCGTTGCTATGGTTGGGTAGTGAGCTGTGCGACTTCTGAGTTCAATCTGTGCATTCGAGTTGCACGGCTCACTATAGTTGTAGCTAGTCAAGTCATTGTTATACATGGTTTACAAAAGTATCAGAAACTGGAGCTCAGTCGAACCCCTAAAAGGAACATAAAGATAGAATAGAGATATGCTAGCTACGTCTATTTCTGAGAGAGAGAGAGAGAGAGAGAGAGAGAGAGAGAGAGAGAGAGAGAGAGGGGGGACCTGTAGCAAGAAAAAAGATCATTTCCACTAGATTGCGATGTCAAAACAAAGACGAATGCTACTATAGCGAGATTCCTACCCTCAAAGTTTCATATGATTCTTATGAAAGGAGAACAACTTCTTGACACTATTTTATTATATTCTATAAAACATGCGGAAAAATCCATAAAACGAACTTGGAACAATCAGAATAAATTTGGGTCTTCACAATTGCAAAATTGAATTTTCACTAATTTAGTAAAAAATGTAAACAAAAACTTATTTAATGTCGTTTAAGATTGCTACAAAGTAGTTTTGTCTCCTTTCAAAACACTCCAGCACTGTTCATCCAAGTGTGACTGGAATAAATGCTATGGAACTCCTCGTTTTTTCTTCAAAATCTTGATCTTGCTGCCAATCAAGTCCTTTCAAATTAAATTGGTATAATGAAAGAATTCGTTCCCTTTTCTAACTGACCGAACTGACTACCAACCTTTTCTTCTGCACCTTTATACTGGCACACTCTGTCCACGGCCCCTCTTGTTAGTTAAATCAATGGTCCATCGCACTTGCGGCAAGAATTTTTCTCAACCACAAGACCATGTTGAAGGAGATATTGTGTTGCTGTTTCCTTACTGTGCGCAACTCCTGAATAAAACTCTCGCAACATCTCGGAAGAATATGTGTGTTTAGTTATGTTCGTCCACGTTTTAAAAATTAATGTTTTATAAGTGAAAATGGTGGAATCAACTTGAGAAGGGAATATTACATCATTTGTTTTTTTCGCTTTTAATTTTTTTTAGTTTTTATTTTTTTAATCACCCATATTGAGGTTAGAACAGAAAATGAAGGTAGAAATCACGCTATAGTAACGCCTAAAGCTAAATGCTCCCCGGGCAGCACATTCCCGAGTATGATATCAAAGCTCAATCCTTTCGCTTCAGAAATGTCGCTAAAAACGTTTGAAGCGTGTTTCGTTTTTTTTCTATCGATGTTAGTGCGAATTTCAAATTTCATATTACCTAACCTTATCGCATCTTGTGTATAATGGTTAACCTTTTTAAGTTTACTTTTGTAGAGATTCTATAAAGTGGAAATGTTCGCTGCTTTTATTCTAAACCATCGAGATATCGATTGATTTTTTTTTACCAAATGATTCACGTTTATAGATGGAAAGCTCCGAGGTTAAATGGAAGATCAATCCATATTAGTCCGAGCTGAAAAGGAGTGGAAAAAAATCGATGCGAGGATTCTTGTAGAAAATTTTCGGTACTTGAGCAGAGTTTGAAGCAGGCGTAACTAACCGTCCGCTCGGATTTGCTCGGAACATGACGTCATGTGCTCGGGGTTGACTGTAATCTGACATAAAACAACCATCAATGGCAAAGGAGCAGAAAATGGGGAAATTATTGCAAAATAAATAAGTAATAATCAACAGGACGAGTCGAGAGCTTCTCGACAGTTATCTTTTCGAGTTAATGTGGAGACAGAAATTTGGTAATGATCCTTTCTCTCCGTTTCATACCATATATCGGAAAGCTACCCGGTTGCCGAAGTTTTTTCCACATCCGCTGTTTCTTCTCACGCCACTTTGGCATCGAAAAGTCCACATAGCCCTAAGGAATACCCAGGCTATCTTAATCTACAGGAGAAATTTTCATGAAAAAACAAACAAAACAAAAACTGTTTACTTTACATTAGTTACAAAAGTAAATTTAAAAAAATGCAAAAAACAATATCATATTTCATATGATATTGTTTTTGCATTTTTTAAATTTAAAAATTTACATTTGTAACTAATGTAAATTTTAAAAAATGCAAAAAACAATATCATATTTCATATGATATTGTTTTTTGCATTTTTAAAATTTTAAAATTTACATTTGTAACTAATGTAAATTTTAAAAAATGCAAAAAACAATATCATATTTCATATGATATTGTTTTTTGCATTTTTAAAATTTAAAAATTTACTTTTGTAACTAATGTAAATTTTAAAAAATGCAAAAAACAATATCATATTTCATATGATATTGTTTTTTGCATTTTAAAAATTTAAAAATTTACATTTGTATTAATGTAAATTTTAAAAAATGCAAAAAACAATATCATATTTCATATGATATTGTTTTTTGCATTTAAAAAATTTAAAAATTTACTTTTGTAACTAATGTAAATTTTAAAAAATGCAAAAAACAATATCATATTTCATATGATATTGTTTTTTGCATTTTAAAAATTTAAAAATTTACATTTGTAACTAATGTAAATTTTAAAAAATGCAAAAACAATATCATATTTCATATGATATTGTTTTTTGCATTTAAAAAATTTTAAAATTTACTTTTCTAACTAATGTAAATTTTAAAAAATGCAAAAAACAATATCATATTTCATATGATATTGTTTTTTGCATTTAAAAAATTTAAAAATTTACTTTTGTAACTAATGTAAATTTTAAAAAATGCAAAAAACAATATCATATTTCATATGATATTGTTTTTTGCATTTTTAAAATTTAAAAATTTACTTTTGTAACTAATGTAAATTTTAAAAAATGCAAAAAACAATATCATATTTCATATGATATTGTTTTTTGCATTTAAAAAATTTAAAAATTTACTTTTGTAACTAATGTAAATTTTAAAAAATGCAAAAAACAATATCATATTTCATATGATATTGTTTTTTGCATTTTTAAAATTTACTTTTGTAACTAATGTAAAGTAAACTAATAAGAAAACAATTTTTTGTGTCTTTAAAAAAGACAAAAAAAATGGTTTTTTTATTAGTTTTGTCAATTTTGTTTGAGCTAAAAAAATTGTCGAAAAAATAAAACTTGTTTATTTTTTCGCTTAAAAAATTGTTACAAGAATAAAACAAAAAGGTTGTTCCTTCTTTATTTTAGTTTTGTATTTTTTATTTTATTTTTCTGGTGATTTTATTATTTTTAAATGGGCTCTTCAGTGTTTTCCTTAAGTAGCGCTGTTACACGTTGATAATCAGCGACACTCGACAAAAGCCGGCATGTTCCGAGCAAAGCCGAGCGGGCAGTTATGTATGGTTCAAATTCTGCACAAGTACCAAATTTTCAATCAATGTTTTCAGATCAGTGTCTGTTTCATAAACATTTCGGCACATGGACAAAATAGTTAAATAAAGCGCGTATGTAAATGCTGAACTGTGTGCGAAGAAAAATGAAATAAAAAACGAAAAGAAACTGAGACATGTGCATGCGAGTATTATATATTTTTTCTAAACAGTTCACTTCTTGTAAGTAAAAAAAAATACTCGAGCTGAGATTGAAACTAAAACGTAAAAACAGTTGGACAATTATAGTTTAAAAGGTGTTTTCAAACCTACTTATTCTTGACATAATGCAAACGATTCGCGGATAAAAAAGATTTAAAGTTTTCCCTATGTCTGAATGCCCTATATACAAAATTTCCAGTCTAGCTAAAAAAATTCGTTGAGTATATAGGTTGAGAAGTGTCTTCACGAACACACACATTCTTACTTTTATAGATATATAGATATATGAGGAATAGTTAAAGTTCAGCTCTAAGTAAGGAGAGAATATGGAATAAATCTTTGATTTATATGAAGACATTTTTTCTTAGCTGATAAACCTCTCTCTCGCTCTCCCCCCCCACACATATATAATCTAAAGAAGTTTTGAATATGTTATTCAGTATTTTATTAAAATACAGGAAAATAAAATACAAACCAACCAGTATACACACATTCTCTCTCACGCACACATGCACATATACATACTTTCCATCGCACACACAAATGTATAGCCGTACTAAAGGGCTGTGACACAGCAAAATAGTCTGTCTGTGGATGACTATATATATATATATATATAAACACATACATACATGTATATATTTATTATTCTGCATATATACTCGTAGAATATCCGTCTCATTCACAATTAGTCGCGATATATACATGTATATACCAATGTATATATATATATATATATATATATATATATATATATATATATATATATATATATCACTTCACCCCAAACAAGGCAAAGAGCCACTTAGTCGCGAGGGGCTACTATTTGGGACCAGATTTGCAGGGATACTATTCAGGGAGTTGGTCAGCGAGATGTCTGTTTACATTACTTTGGAACTTCTGCATGTCAGTACAGTCAGGGAAACAGGGGCCCGGGAGGGAATTCCAAAGTGCAGCAATCTGAAGGAAAAAGCTATTTGATTTACGGCATCTAGGGATCTCTGCAGTGCAGGTGTGCGATTTTGCTACAGACACAAGGATACCACATTTCGGCCATGGGATAGAGGTTGGAGTTTATTATAGTATATGTATTATATATATCGAGTCTCATTAAGTTTAGCTCTCTCTCTCTCTCTCTCTCTCTCTCTCTATATATATATATATATATGTATGTATATATATATATATCGATAGCTATCTATCTCTCTCTCTCTCTCTGTCTATATATATATATATATATATATATATATATATATATATAGGTAAAATGTATATAGATGAATATTACGTCAGACAGACGACAAACAAATGATCGTGTTATAAATCGGTCAGAATTAAAAAGTCGGTCGAAAATGTGAAATTACGCACAAGTCGTGATTATCATGCACAAAACTCAATCGAGAAATAGTTGAATCATAAAGTTTTCAAATGAAAACGGTTATAAAACATTTTATGAAAGATAAATTTACTTTATTTTAGCAATTCTAACGCACCGCATATGTAATATCAAACATAAGAAGCCATTAAAAATATAAAATTAAAATATACGAAAAAAGATATTTGAGTTGCAAACAATCATTTTGATTTGTCTTGTAACCATATTGACAGATGTTCTGTAGATGACCTAGTTCCATCATTCAGCAGATTTAGTGGGCGTGAAATGAACGCCTCCCAAATCTAAATATAATCACAGCTATCTTATTGCACTTATATATATATATATATATATATATATATATATATATATATATATATATATATGACTACTTCATTTAATCACATAAATTAATATAGGAAAGTATAACTTATGCGTAAACTTTATGTATTTACTTCAACAGTGCTCAATACATAGGTAGAGCTAGGTAGTATGTTATAAAAATATATATGGCAATTAAGCTACACTGAATATTCCGCGTTTCATCCAAGCTAGGATTCGTCAGGCTTATGTGTTGTATTTGAATTCTCTTCCCAGATATGCACAAGCCTGACGAATCAGAGCGTGGATGAAACGCGGAATATTCTGTGTAGCTTAATTGCCAGGTATATTTTTATAACTTACTACTATATAACTTACTACTATATATATATATATATATATATATATATATATATATATATATGTATGTATATATATATATATATATGTGTGTGTGTGTGTACATATATATATATATATATGCATATATACACATATATAATATATATACATATATATCTATAGATATATCTATACATTTATATATACGTGTGCGTGTGTGTGTGTATGTATGTATGTATATATATATATATATATATATATATATATATATATATATATATATATATATATATATATCTACGGGGAAAAGCACGCCCCAGTCTCACATAATTCCAGGTCACACTTAAGAAAAGTATAGCACCTGTTTGTAGTTTCCCTGGAGGGTTATCGCGCGTGCACACACACACAGAAACACACACACACACACACACACACACACACACACACACACACACACACACACACATATATATATATATATATGGTCGGATGGGTCTTCTTAGCCGTGGTAAAGGCAATTCATCTAAACCAAACAAAACAAAAACTGAGCTCTCTCTGATGATGATCCCCACAAACCGACTGTTACTGTCATCAGTTCAGAGCTAACGAAGCAGATAGAACTTCAGGATTGTGTGAAGGCAACCTAAGTGCAGGCTTACTTTGACTAAAATCCTTAAAATCTAGTACGATCCAATAATCACAGTCAATGTCCAATTGGATCCTCCGTACTTCATTTAAAATTAGATTGCTTGCTGTGCTCAATTCAACTGTAAAGAATGTCAAACGCAAATAATTTTCAGCGTTTTTTTCTTCTGTATTTTATCTTTTATGTACGAGAATAGAAAAGCTGAAATGTGATCAGTTACTCTTTCTTTCTCTGATCCATGTTTCACGATGTCTATAAATATTGTACATTTTAGATTTAACTGTTTCGTAAATTTCATAATTAATCTTCCTTTTTAAATTTTATCAAGTCACGTCTCTAACGTTTGAACACGTTCTCGGATACGACATTCATTATCAATGTCTATTAAAACGAAACTATAAATTTCCACACCATTTCAATTCAGTAGACATAAAATCATCGGTTGGTGACGACTGGCCGAATTCAGTCCAAAGTACTCGCTAAAGATGGAACAAACAAAGGTATACAGATCCTATACAAAACAATTTAATAGATACATAAGAAGGACTATAGTAAAAAAAAAAAAAAAAAAAAAAAAAAAAATAGAATAATTTAACAGCACAATTCCCAAGAAAATAAATATTGGTAAATATTGCTTAGTCAGATTTCAAATAAATTCATAATTTTTTGTTTTGTTACATTCTTGGCCTTCGGGACAAGATCAAAGTGTAGTATCTGTTCTTCAGATGCTGCACTTCTATTTCTTGTTCTCTTTCGGTGGAGGAGAAATCTTTCACGACTGAGACAATTTTTATTTTTGTACCTTTTCTCCACGTTAAAAAACGACCCTGGTGTCTAACTCTGTCCCGTGGGGAGGCATAGTAAATAGGTACATTATAAAAGAAAAATATGAGATGTCAAGTTACGTATATATTAAAGAAAGGGATAGATAGATAGATAGATAGATAGATAGAGAGAGAGAGAGAGAGAGAGAGAGAGAGAGAGAGGGGAAGAAAGAAGGGAAGATATAGTAAGCGGGTAAAAAAAAACAGAGCAAAATATATACAATATTGGAAGTTTTTAAATATTTAAGAATATAAAAAAAAAAAAAAATTAAAAAATAAAATAAAATAAAGCCCAAGTCCTTCGGAACAAAACTATTTTGCTTATAAATCTTGCAATCATTGTACTAGTTTGCTTCCAATAATTCACGCTTCTCCTAATATTATTTTAAGGGATCGTCAGTTGTTTATCACGAAAAACTGTTTCGGGTATATATATATATATATATATATATATATATAATTTTGAGATTGTTATTTTCCAGGAGTAAGGTAACCAACGAAGTAAAACGAGCTTAATACAAGAGTGCTCACTAACGAAATAGAGCAAGTTATACTTTTAATTTATTTTTACATAAGCAGTAATGTGTTGCTAGACAGTCATGAGCATGTTTCGGTCTGCTAGTTTTAATAACTAGTGACCTCTTCATGCGATAAAGCTTAAATGAAAGCAAAGTTTGCAAAGTTAAGTGGTGGACAAATGTTTGTTTAAAATAGACATGTGGCGAGATTATTTACAGCGCCATGGGTCGATCGGTAGAACTACTGACTATCAACGCTATGGTTCGCGGTTCAATCCTCGGCTTGGGAGAGGTGCTAGTCTAGCGGCACTGATGAGTTGTGATACAACGAAACAGGACTGTATGTCGATGACTACAAATATATTTTAAGTCCCCTCTTTTTTGGGTAGAGCAGTGTCGTAAATAATCTCACCCGCTACTTAATTGGTTGAAAAAATGCGAGGCTCGCTGTTTGTTTATAAATAAGCGGTTTGAGCACTATAAAAGTGGTGGACGAATGTTTGTTTAAAATAGACATTTGGAAGGTTAATTACGGGCGCAGCTCCCGTGGGTCGATCGGTAGAACTAGTGACTATCAACGCGATGGTTCTTGGTTCAAGCCTCGGCTTGGGAGAGGTGCTAGTCTAGCGGCGCTGATGAGATATGATACAGCAAAACAGGACTGTATTTCGATGAGTACAAATATATATATTGGCTTTACCAATTTGATGCTCTCGAATGGGGAACGATGAAACACATATATGTATAAACATTGTTTTTCTTTGTCTTTTGATTAAAAAGAATGAATTTCTTCACATCTGACAAATCAAAATTATCATAAGGAAAACATAAATAATTATGGATCAAATTCGATGCAATTCTGAAATACTTTTCAAATGAGGAAAGGTTGTGTTCATATCATTTGCCATTTATTATCCATTAAAAATAATTCAAATAAATTGAAATTTGGGAAATTTTGTTAATTGATTTCTAATATTGTTATACATTAAAAAAATATCCGAGTTATCTGCATTTTCATGAACGGCTTCCGCATGTTTTCTGCCTTCCTGAAAATCAGACTTTTCTAGTAGAACGAAAATGAAACGATGTATTACAGATACCTCTTTAAAATTTTTTAATTGGTTTCGAAAAACTCAACAACCACAAGAACACCTTTATTGTATTTATTTACTTCCCCACCAAAGCAAATTAGGCACCAGGCCGTTTTTAATGTGGGGTAAAAACCAGCTCCCCTAAAAGTAGGCGAAAAGGCGGCACTCTGGTTAACAAAAATAATAATTATCCCAGTATAGAGGGTTTCCCCTCTATTGAACGATACAAATTATCTTAAGTGCAGCAACTGCAGACCAGATACTACACTTTGATCCCAGCTCAAAGAGCAAGCACACTTATATATATATATATATATATATATATATATATATATATATATATATGTTTGAAATATTTTTTAATTTTCAATTAAACAACATGCGAAAATGTTTTCTTGTTGTTTACATCTGTTTCAAGGCGTTGTTTATTTTTTTAAGCATAGAATCATCCTTAGAGCAAGCACACGCACGGAGACACAGACACATGTGTACACACATGTCCACATATATATGCATATACGCACACACAGGCACATGTATGTGCATATATATATGTGTGTGTGCGCGCGTGTGTGTGTATGTGTGTGTATTTACCTCACAATTGCTATATTAAATTCAATTAACTTAATTTTCATTGTCTCCCACTACACACACCGACGCACATTTCGAAATCATATTTCAAATAAAAAAAGCACAAAGGTATTGCAAATGTTTACAGCTTTTTCAAGGTTATGTTTATATAAAATAAGTGTCAATCATATTTGGAAAGATAGTATCATAAATGATGTGCTGTTATAAGGAAGGGGGTAACGTATTACCGAGTGTTAACTATTCTGTACTTTTGTTGTCAATTTTCGGATGTCCTATTATATTACCCAACATTTAATATAAGTTTTTCGTATCTACTCAGATGTACCCGCGTTTTTTTTTTGTTTTTTTTTTTGTTCGACATCTATTTTTCATAATGTTCAAATATACTTTTTTGAATTATCATCGAAGTGTGGCCTAGTATGTATGTTTGTGTGTGAAGAAGGTCTGCGTGAAAAAAATCCACTTTAGAGTGTTCAACGCAGTCATTCTTTTACTCACCTTCACGCCAAACAAGGCATATTGGACATAGGGGGCTATTAATTGAGACCATGCCCAAGAAAGATTAACAAGATGTTGGTTTACATTACATTTAAACCTCTGCATATCAGTACAGTCAGGGAAACAGGTAGCAGGAAGATAATTCCAAAGTCTAGCTGTTCGTGGGAATAAACTATTAGAGTAAAAAGCTTTCTAGCATTTAGGGACCTCAACAGTGAAGGGGTGTGATTATGTTGCTAAGCGGGTTTGTCGGGGATATGTACGTCGAGGGGGCACAAGTGCAACGAGTTCATCAGATCACATTCCATTAAAATACTTGTAAAACAGACACAGGGATGCAACATTACGGTGATGAGACAGGGGTTGGAGCCTAGTTGACAAAGTGTGCTGGGTGCAAAGCATAGTGTCTGTTTTTATACTGCACTCATCTTTTCTGTCCTCAGTCAGTGGGTAGAAATCCTTCTTGACTAAGGCAAAATTGATTCTTGTGACAAATCCGGACTGTCTCTTTTTGGACGTGGATATTCTCCGATATTAAAAAGCGAGCTTATATCTCGGTCTGCCCTCATGAGAAGACAATTACATAGGAACAACTTATTTTTTAATCGAAATCTACGTTTCGAATTTAAGATTAAATTAACCTGGAAAAAAGTTCACAAACGATGGGCGATTCGTTATACGTTCGTACACAAAAATTAAAAATTTTTTTTGAGAAGCTGGATTTTTTTCCCATTAAATATCGAACTTGTGTGTAAGTTTGCCCTCGTGAGGAGATAAACAGACAGAGACAAGCGTATCAAATAGTTTTTCTCATGATGTGGCACGCAGTGCGTTTCGTGGAAGAAACCGAAACACTCGACTCGACATTTAAGACGACCTTGACAAATTTCAAGTTGTCCTGAAGAATGACCGAGACGTTTCGGGGATTAAACACGCAACTCGAAATTATAAATTTAAACGCTGAAAAGAAAAAGAAAAGAACGGTAACAAAGTGGACATACCTTAGGTGTAATCCGTTCGAGGTGGAACGGTTACCAATGAATGGAAGCATAAACAACCTCTGTTAACGTCTCCCCCGAAAAAAAGCATCTAAACCTATTCAGGCCAATAACGCGATAAATACTGTTTCTATTTCTGCGCTAAGGATGACATTGCATCGACGAAATGTGTGCGTTTTTTGTTTTGTTATTGTATGTGTTTTTGGCGGTTGGGGATACTTAACGAATGAAAGCAACGAGAAAAAAGTTAGATGAAGTGCAGGTAAATTCACTGTTGATTCGGGGAAAATTACGAAAGAAAAAAGAGGTGAAGACATAAGAAACGGTGTGAGAGAGAGAGAGAGAGAAAGAGAGAGAGAGAGAGAAAAAGAGAGAGGGGGTAGGGGGATAGGGGCAAACAGACAGGTGAGCAGACAGATACACGCGGGCAAAGACAGGGATAACCTGTCGTAGAAGTGCTTAGAAGGATGGGTAAATATAGATATGAACGCGCCATTATGAAGATGGAAATAGATAAGAAGAGAGACAGTAGAGACGGGAAAGATAAATAGGTAGGTAGGTAGAGAGAGAGAGAGAGAGAGAGAGAGAGAGAGAAAGGGAGAGAAGGGAAATGCGGTAGATAGAGAGAGATGGTAGAGAGAAATGTAGAGAAAAAGAGGAAGAAAAGGGTAGGTAAACAGATAGATAATAAAAAACGAGAAAGAAAGAACCGGATGTAGATAGATGGGCAGAAAGAAAGAAAGAGCAATAAAAGCTAAATGGACTAAAATATATAGGTAAATAGATAGACGAATAGATAGATAGGCAGATAAACGGATAGAATAGGATATAGATAGACTACTAAATATATAGATAGATAGAATAAGAATAAAGCAGGATGAATAAAGACAGGACGAAACCACACACGCATATATATATATATATATATATATATATATATATATATATATATATATATATATACATTATATATATACATTAAATATATATACATTAAATATATACATTATATATATATATACATTAAATATATACATTAAATATATACATTATATATATACATATATATATATATACGGATAAATCAATAGATAGATAGATAGATAGATGGATAGATAGATAGATGGATAGATAGAAAGAAAGAATTAGAATAAAGCAGGATGGATAAAAAGTAGTACTAAAGACGGAGAGGGGTTGATATATATATATATATATATATATATATATATATATATATATATATATATATATATATATATATTAATTGTAGCGATTCAATGAATTTCAAAAAAACATTTTTGAAGTGAAATTTTTTAGTTTCATATAGATTTTTATTATTCTAAGCAAGACAAAGAATACATTATTCTGAAGTATATATATATATATATATATATATATATATATATAAAGAGAGAGAGAGAGAGAGAGAGAGGGGGGGGAGGGTGCATGCGAGTGAGTGTCAGAGAGAAAGAGATATAGACAATGATGATGATGGTTATACGGGACTTAGTAAAGGACGATGTAGAGAGAGAGAGAGAGAGAAAGAGAGAGAGAGAGAGAGAGAGAGAGAGAGAGAGAGAGAGAGAGAGCGCAAGTGTGTTAGGCAACCGTTAGCCAACCGTGAACCATTCTACCGTTGTGGAATGTAGGTTGCGTATCAGTTTACTCATTTCGTAACCCAAATTATTGAGCCCTTATTCAACGCTTACAAGCAAAAAGTAATGGAATAACAAACGCCACGAACTAGTTTCATACGAGAAAACGAAGCTACGTCTATTTAATAGACAATCACGCTATCACCAAAGGCAAACATTTGAAAATCGATCAATATTATACCACATGTCATGGCTCAAATCTAATATACATATTCACACGTGCGAAATACCAAGGGAAGTAATCGAGAATATATTCAAACGAACGCGACTAGAAACCAACGTGTTTACCAAGTTAACTTCTATATTAATAAGATTGCGTGATTATTCGTTTGTGTGTGGGGGTTTAGAGCTTCTATATAAGACTTGGAAATTATCTCTAGGAATAGAATATTTATTAAAATAAAAATAGAATAAAGTAAAATAAACCGGAAATTTTAAAATCTTTTATAAAACAATCAATTACGAAATTAAATCCATCACAATGCACTTTAGCTGATTTGTAAACAAGTCAACCGTTTGTTGTTGTTGTTGTTGTTGTTGTTGTTTCTGGTGTTGTTAACAATTAAAAAAAAAAATTAAAACTACTTTCTTTGTGATCCTTTAAAATTTGTAAAGTTATTTGGAAGCATTTCAACGGATGTAAAGTTTTTTGGACCTAAAATTCTTAGCCAATCATCAATAATCGAATGGAAGTTTAGGAAGTTAATGACATCGAATAATTTTATAAATAGAAATTAAAAACATTCACCACAAAAATTCGTCTAGCTAAAATCACTGTCAGACATTCGTTTTCTCACTCTGTGCACCTAAAACCAAGCAGAAATTCCATGAGCAAAGTTTCTTTCATAGCAAAACATGACCATAGAGCTTTTAAACGACGAATAAATTTCCCTCCTAAATTGTTAGGACATTTTGTATATGGAATGAAAACAAATTTTACATATGTCCATTTTGTCTGCCTCAAATATTTTGCTTCCCAAAATGTTTATATATATATAATATAAAATGTTTATATATATATATATATATATATATATATATATATATATATATATAGTGAGAGAGAGAGAGAGAGAGAGAGAGAGAGAGAGAGAGAGATTCAGATGTGTCCAAAAGTTAAAACTAATGAAGCCAACAAGGTTGTTAAATAGTGCTCAATAAAAAGAGCGGAATATTTCTTTTATTAGGGGTAAACAGTTACATATGGTCGCTACAAATAGCCATCTGTGTCAGTCAAAGAGACTTCATCAAGCGACCTGGAACCTCACGACGCAAAAGAAAAAATCTGAGGTTCCAGGTCGCCTGATGAAGTCTCTTTGACTGAAACAGATGGCTATTTGTAGCGACCATATGTAACTGTTTACCCCTAATAAAAGATATATATATATATATATATATATATATATCTTTTATTAGGTGTAAACAGTTACATATGGTCGTTACAAATAGCCATATATATATGTTTTGTTTACAGAAAGTTTAGATGAGATAAGTCATCGGTACCGGCGGTTTCAAACCCGATAATTAGAGACCGTTTTAGATACCCATATCAGGCCCTCTTCAGCCAACACTCATCCTATGATCACCAAATTATCGGGTTTGAAACCGATGATACCGATGACATCTTATCAAAACTTTCTGTAAACAAAACATAAATAATACGCTCTTATTTAAGGATTTTCCTTATAATTGAGCACTCTGCTAGATTTCTTTTTTTTTTTTAAAACTATATATATATATATATATATATATATATATATATATATATATAGTATGAGAAGATTTTCATTGATTTTTTTACTTATGTACATACACTAGATTTTCATGCTTACGGAAACATTAGCGTAGGAAATGATGATTATTGCCGGTCCAATTTGTAACCAGCCACAAATATAACCAAACGCATATAAGTGCTTATGAAATATTAGCAGCTGAATGAGTGATGGTACGCGATTTTATTAGCAGTAGGAGCAGCGTTTGAACGCGTATGCAAATTGACAAGTGTGCTCAGGCTTGTGTCTGAAGAAAAAGAAGGAAGGACACTACGTGGTAAGGTAAAAACAATGTCGGCGCCGAAAGAGATTGATAAGTAAAATAAAAACGAAAATGGACATGCTGCGGCCATCTTGCGGTTGGAAGAAATAGAAACGCGTGTCCAGCTTAGATGGATATGTAGCAGCGAGAAACTTTTTAAATGGTATCGAGACCGGAGAATAACGGTAATAAATGTTTTTGTTAAAAAAAAAAAAAAAACCGACCTGGATTTTCATTTATTCCCTTTGTTGTTTTTTTGTAGCTACGACGTTATATAGTTACCCTTGACTCTGCAGCCTAGTATTCAACCCCTCGGTCCCCAAGAAATATCACCAGAGAAGAAAGATAATTAAGTTCTTTAAATAATATCGAAGAAGGAGAACGATTCGTTAACCGAATTCAATTTGTAGTTTTCCATTCACCCCCCCTCCCCCTCCCAAACAGAAGAGAACTTTAGGGTCATTTAAGATCAAAATCGAAGGACAATTACATGCACCCATCTTATTGATTTTGACATGGCTGGTTAGTTTCATGTCTGAACTGACATATTTGATCCGACTTGGCAAATGCGTAGAGCCTGTCCAGCCTCAGCATTATGAACGATACAAACCAAATATTTCCTTCCCCCTCTCTCCTCCGCTGTCTTTTCCCCCTCCCTTTCTATCCCTTTTCTCTTTCTGTTCCTCTCTCTTTCTTCTTGATGCAGCTAATGCATCTTTGAAGCTTCTGGAATCAACACCATTCCAGTCTTCATGCTCGCCTTTTTCAATTTAAGAAACACTCTCCCAGAAATGATTAGATATGTCTGTATTCGAAAGCGGATAATCTTCGGAAAGGAACTCCTGTCTCTTAGTCTAGCTCGTTTAAAGAAATGTTAAGTGAATTATTTAGAAGACCGATTTTTCGTTTTATCACTGTTACGCTATCTAAATTCTTTTGGTGGGTTGTTAATAATAATAATAATAATAATAATAATAATAATAATAATAATAATAATAATAATAATAATAATAATAATTCTGATTTCGTTTATCAACGTCCCTCTGGAAAGGGGTGGGATTAATTTCCAGAGGATTTCCCTCAATCCCGGCTACAAACCAGGAGCTTCAAAGATCAAGGGGTTTTCTAAGGAAACTACAATTGCAGAGGTCTGAAGGCCACCTAAACATCGGGAATTTGTAGTTTTTTCAATTGTCCTTCCAGACGACTTGATACTACTACTAGTGTACCAACTACAACTGGGATTATTTGTGTTTTAACCTCGTGTATATGCCTTATCTCCCAGGTCAATGGAGCATAATTGCTCCACTTCTCATTCTCGTTCTCTTTCACATTCCTGTCCCAGGGTATTGAAAAGTCTACAATCTGCCAGTTTTTTTAGACTTTGTCAATGACGACCAAATCCGGACGATTATGTTCGAATTGCTTGGTCGTTCTGACACTTTTGTCCCACCATACCTCTACCTTGCCATACTCACTTGTTCTCACTTCATCAGGCACCCTCTCAAACCATTTTCCAGCACACTTCATCCTAACCCTCTTACACACCTCCCAATATACCCGGAGTCCCACGTGATCGTGTCTTTTGCGGTACTCTCTCTGTGCCAGTCCACTACACCCAGCTGCAAGGTGTGCAATTGACTCTGAGGTCTTATCACAAATTCGGCATTCTGCAGCTACTTCCTATCCTAGAACCACTAATAATAATAATAATAATAATAATAATAATAATAATAATAATAATAATAATAGTACCTACATTAAATTTAAAATAGATAAAAGAACCGACTATATTAAAGCTAAAGTAGATGAAACTCTGTAGTAAATGTAGACGCTGTAGACAAGGAAGCAAAACAATATCACATAATAGGTGAATGCAACAAACTAGCCCACGAAGAATACAAGAACAGACAATACTGTGTGGGGAAAGCTGTTCATTGGGAACTATGCAAACGACTGCATTTTGAACATGTAGACAAATAGTACAGTACTGAAAACGAAAACCACAAAATGCTTCGAAAGTACATATAGATAAACACACTCGAGCAAGAAGACTGGTAGAAAAATGGAAAGAAACTGTTAAATTGTAAATTTTTCCGTCTCAGCAGACCACAGGATGAATAACAAAGAGACAGAAAAACGAAACAATTACATGGATCTCGTGAGGAAACTGAAAGGAGTATCGAACATGAAGAAAGTCAATATAATATCAATAATTATGGAAACATTAGGAACAGTCTTCTAAAAATCTAGAAAAAGAGTAGGAGAAATTGTAATCAAAGGGAAAACTGAAACTCTACAGCAAACGGCAATGATAAAAAAGCTGAAAGTCTTCGAATGCAGTAACGAACACACAAACTATGAAAACTAACCAGTCACAAGGAAACTGAAAGAGAAATAAAACAAACCAAGGGAACTGAAACTACAAAGCGTCTCATCTCAAATAAATATAAATAAATCAAATACCTAATCTCTATTATTATATAAAAGTCATTGTATGCGTGAGTTCCTTCCTTATAGATTCTGAAACGGCTGAGTCTAATTTTTTTGTAAATTTCACACAAAGGTAATTCATATGTCTGGCAGTGTTCTTAGATATGTTTTATACAGACATTCATCCGATAAGTATCAAAGATCGAAAAAAAAAAGAACCCGATCTTAAAAATAGTATTTTTTTGTCATAGAAAAAAAAAGAAGAATTTTTACAGGAGAATATTTTACGTTACACCGACCAAAGGAGAAAACAGTTCAGTAAATGATTTCTTCTTAAAAAAACAGATTTATTACAATCTGGAGATATAACTTAGTGGTAGAGTGTTCAACTACGAATCGAATGATCCCGTGTTTAATCCCAGGTGTAGCTCACCATTTTATTTTAGTTTTTTCTTATTGATGAGTTCGATGGAGGAACCATTTAAAATCGCAACAAATCATTTCTTCGTGTGCATATTTTAAAACTCAACGTTAATCAGAAGTGACTTTTCCAGGGCATTCCTCGTCAAGCCCAAATATCAGCTGACGTGATATTGTAAAGCAACTCAAACGGAATTTGATGCGCGACATTATTATTATTATTATTATTATTATTATTATTATTATTATTATTATTATTATTATTATTTTGCGAATTAGTCCACCGAGCAAATTATTTTTCGTAATATGTAATAATCGATAAAGAATCAATTCTACAATGATACATACGAAATCGGCATAAATCAAAATATTATGTTTAAGCGTATTGTACGGCAAGGCAACGCCGAGCAACGCCGAACAACGCCGGACATCCGGCTAGTAAAGAAATGAATATATATATATATATATATATATATATATATATATATATATATATATATATATATATATTCATTTCTATATATATATTTCTATATATATATTTATATATCTATATATCTATATTTATATATCTATATATCTATATATCTATATATCTATATATATATATATATATATATATATATATATATATATATATATATATATATATAAGGCGTTAGTCTCAGATATCACACCAAATAGGAAAGGGTTAAAAAAGATGGAAACACTTGGGAGGGAGAGCACTCCCCAGGCCTCCTATTAAAAGTGCAAAAAGGACTAAGGTAAGGGATGCTTATTGCCACCTAAATCCCAGTGAAAACTAATAATCGCTGCCAATGGGAAGTAAATGGTAAGCAGCTGTTGCGATAATGCAAAGTCATTTGCAAAGGTTATCGAAAGAGGTGAAGCGTACTGGAAAACTAGAGAGACGTGTTGTCAACCAGATTCCAGGAAACACCACGGATTATTGTCAGTGAATAATCTCTGTTGATTATCTGTGTAAGAATGCAAAGTTTGGACCACAATGAGACGTGGTATGAGCATGCGCCAAAAGTGATACTCAAGGACGACGATGTTAAACTCTTTGGAACATACGCATACAAACTGATAAGGTACTTGAACATTTCTAAACCGACTTAATCGATAATATTATTATTAATAATAATCGTTGCTAGCGAAAAATCAATGGAAAGCGACTGTTGCGATAATCCAAAATCATTTGTAATTGTTATCGAAAGAAGTGGGGAGTACTGCAAATCTGGGAAAATCATTCAGACTCCAAGGTGCTCTAGCAGTTATTGTCTGTAAGCACTCACTGATTATGTCCTCTGTGAATACTCCTAGTGAGTAAATGATAATTAGCAACACGCCGTGGATTACTTCACACAGCAAGCTGCATAAACATAAAACGTCCAAAGTGTGTCTCAATATCTTGAGTACTTTTTAGAACAGCTACTTCAACTCGTATAACATAAGTGGGCCGATGTTTTCGGCTAAGAAAGACGAACAGAAGTCGTAATGGTCGCTGATGGTGCAGAATATTCTGACGACCAACCCATGAATTATGAAGATGATTGTGAAAATTGATTTTTATTGTGACGAGAAAAATACGAAACAGTCATAAAATTGAACGAACAAAACGAAACTGTGTCAACGTGAACCCTGTAACAGTGTTGAAATTATTAATGTCTGGCGATTCGCGTTGCTTGTCAACAGATTGCTGTTATCAAGTAGATAGTTTTACAGACGACAAGCATATTCAATATCGAACATTATGAGATATCGATTTTTCGTGTTTCTTTTTGCGATAGCAAGTGACTTGCACTGAGAATGAAATTTCGGTCATTGCTAAGCAATAATAATTGTAATTTTAAAATTTTGTATTTTGTTAAATTTTGATTAATTTTAAATGGTTTCTTCTTGTCCGCCCCCTTTATATTATCACTTTACTTCTTTCCCTTTGCAAGAACTTAGACACCAGAGTCGGAAAGTGGGATTGAGAAGTCAGCGCCCAGAGGAAGGAACACCCTGATCTGCAAAAAGTGCCTGCGCAGTCCCGTCGGCATACCCAGTAAGGGCACCTCAGGCGACTAGCAGTAAACTAATCCTTTCTCAAAGAGAGAAGGCAAAGCTTGGGAACTAACCTACCACCACAAAACCAACAGGGACCGGATCATTACAGAAATGGTCTAATCTCTGTTGATTTTAGGGCCCCATGATGAAAATCGCTAGCCGTAAAAAAATAAAAACAAAGTACCATCTGTTTCATGTACTGCTGAGATGCCGTGACGAAACGAAAATATTATATTTCAAAAATAACGTAAATAGATCAAGTAGTTTATTTTTAAATAAGAGAATCATATTCTATGAGTAAGCATAGCGCGACTGTATGGTCCGCCATTTTGGAGACAATTTAAAAACAACAGAGTAAGGTATATCATACAGATTTTTCTTTATTTTTGTTTTAATATGGAAGAATTCGAGGCAAAAACCACAATGGTTTGTTCGAACCTATTTTCTCCTCATAAAAGCAATGCTCTTAGTATAAACAAATAGAGCTTAGGCGTTTGGAGAATATAATTTCGCATACCTATCTCAGCGTGAAGATGAGAAACGCTGATTGTCGAATAAGCGGTTGAGTTTCAATCTTGGCTTGAGGTAGTTTATAATCTAACCGCACTGATGAGCTGTGATACAACGAAACAAACTGTATATGGATTAGTATATATATATATATATATATATATATATATATATATATATATGTATATATATATATATGTATATAGTGCGTATTTAAGCAGCATTCTTTAATTTAAATAAACGTTGTTCAAGACAACAGATTACGTCCGTTTAATTATATTTTTGCGATTTTTCTGAGGATCCTTTTAGTGTGTAAATCGCAAGAATTAATATAAATCCCATGTGTAGTTCGAAGTTGATCGCGGTGGTGCTTTTTTTCTTTTGAAGAAAACATCATCAGGAAGAATGTGTGAATATTATTTAGTCGTTGGTTCCACGATACTTACTTTCGGAATGATTCATTATTAGTGTTTTTGGAACAACTATCTCGTCGTTCGAATGCTTCATCGCAACGTCGACGCTGTTGAGGTAAGTTTATTACATATCACGCTGTTAGTAAGAATATCTTGTCACCAGATGTTTTGGAACACTGAGGCATTTTAAATTTTATGTTTTCAGGTTGCGTTCTCGAATCTTTATCGCCAATTGTTGTCGAAACTTTTGGGTATTTAAGAATTCAGTTTTCCTTCATGAATTCTCGAAACCTCGTCGCCTATTGTTATAGCTCTAGGCAAGGGTCATAAGGAAATGTGCGAACACTTGATTAAGATAAAAAGAATATATTGTACAAGAAAGTGAATACAGTTCTTGTCGGTGTTTCCGACTGCTAAGTTAGACAGTCTGTAGTCTCGCGTTACGTCGCGATATTTTCGTAAGAGAGTATTAATCTTTTGGGTTTTCATAATAGAAAAGTTTATTATGCTTAACAAAGCCTAATAACAATATCTTTTGGTTAGGAGTAAAGTGCAGTATCTGTTCTGATACTGCACTTTATTGTTTCTGTTCTCGGTCAGTGGAGGAGAAATCCTTCATGACTGAGACAATTTTAATTTTTTGCTATCCAGATTGCCTCTTTTTGGGGAGCTGAGTTTTCCTCACATCAAAAACCGACCTTGTGTTTAAAGCTGCCCTCGTAAGGGAGGCAAGTAAATAGGAACAATAATTTAATCACCCCCTCTCTCCCCCTTTCTCTCCCCCTTTCTCTCCCCCACACAAATATATATGTGTGTGTGTGTGTGTGTGTGTGTGTGTATATATATACATATATATGTATATATATATATAATTTCATGTATCTCCATTAAATTTTATAAGGACATATATTTTATGTATCGATTTTAAGTGTTTAATTCAACAGTGCGCAATATATCAATAGAGCTAGCTAGATGGACTTGTTATTAAGTTTTCTAGTAAACCAATAAATTTTGGTTATCCCGCTCAAATTGGCTACTGAAAACGGGAGTGGGAATAACAAAGAATTTGCTTAGTTAAGTAGCAAACACACACACACACACACACACACACACACACACACACACACACACACACACACACACACACACACACACACACACACGCACACACGCACACACAAACGCACACAATTATAGGTTAATATTTTCCAAGATGTAAAATAACCAATGAAGTTTTAACGAAGGAAGATACAAGATATACGATATAGCTTTTGTATAAGAAACATCGCTTGAAAAGGTCTCTAGTTACGAATAACTGGCTGACCGAAACATGTTCATGAATGTGTAACGACATATTTAATCTTATGTAAAACAAATAATATATATATATATATATATACATTATATATATATATATATACATTATATATATATATATATATACATTATATATATATATATATATATGTATATATATAATATATATATATATATATATATATATATATATACGGTAACATTAATATATATATATATATATATATATATATATATATATATATATAATGTATACACGGTAACATTAATTCCATGCATTAGCTTGACAAGACGTTGGGAAAGGTTTTTCTGTAGGTAAATTTCCTCATATATTTTTATAACTTGTGTGTCCGTGTATGTATGTGTGCTTAATTTTGACGATTTAATTCATTTTCAAATCATATTCCAAATAAAGAGCGTATGCAAAAATATATCTTTACAGCTCTTTCAAAGTGGTGTTTATTTTGTCATACGAAATTTTAAACACTAGATTATTTTCAGAACAACATATGTGTGTGAGTGAGTGCGTGAGTGTGTGTGTATGTGTATACATGTGTTTAATGACTGTAATTTCTTGTGACCATCTTAGCAGCAGCCAAATAATGGTTAGAAGCACTGGCTGTCGCCTGGCGGTCAAATTTCAATTCTGGTTTGAGGTATATGCTAGTCTAGCCGCACTGAAGAGCTGTGATACAGCGAAATAATGTCTGTGGATGACTATATATATATATACTATAACGGACGGTAGAAGAGAAGCATAACCGTTAATCCAAGGAAATTTCTCTTGCTATTTTAAAGCTCTGATTTTAGTCATGCAAGTAGGCTGGACGCTTTCTTTACCAGAAGAATATTAAATATTGTATAACGGTTTCTTGAAAAAAATTGAAAATAGTCCGAAATAAGTGCTCTATTAACCTAAAGAAGCTATGAGGGCTAAACTCCATTTCAAATATTATATCATATTTTGATTGAATTTATATCGCTACATCAACACTTCGGGGAAGACAATGGAAGTGGTCCCCAATTCGTCCATATATGCCAAATATATAACCTTTAAGTGATCGATGAGGACAGAAGCGCTTTAAAACTTTCAATACGTATATCTGATTTTAATGAAATTTAAACCTTTTGCAGAAGACACTCATTTCTGACATTTCAACTTCTTCCGTCTACATTGGAACGCGAAACAAGGGGGGATCAAGAGGGTCGTAGAAATAGAGAGGAAATATGGTTCTATGAGGGCAGTGAAAAGGTACATAGTAGTGATAATCATTCAATTCCTAGCAACATTAGGTTTCCTTGCTAATAATGACATTCACAGTCACCCATTTCCCTCGAACGAAAATAAATTAGTTTTTAAATTGCTTTTGGCACTTTTTCAAAGACAAAACGGGTTTCCAATAAGTCGAACACAAAATAAGTTATTAAAATGTTGAAGTCAGCGTTAACACAAAAATAGCATTATCTATACAATGTAATTAACTAATAAGCATAGAGTCGTGACCAGATTGAATTACATAAGATGTCAATGTATTCCTCCGCGCATACCCACGCACACACATGTATATTACTACTTACCTAATAGAAAGAAATTAGCACACACAAACACACACACACACACACACACACACACACACACACACACATATATATATATATATATATATATATATATATATATATGTATATATATATATGTACTAGCAAAAATATCCGTCGTTGACTGGGTTCAAAAACAGCCTACAGAAAATGGACTCTGATTTATGAAAGTATGATAGGTTATGAAAAGGAAGGATTGTAAAGAGATAGCTTCGAATTTGGGGGTATCAAAACCAAAGCAAAATATGATGAAAGTAAAAATAAAATAGACAAACCCCATAATTTATTATACCATACCTGTTCACACTGAAACACTTATCATAATATTCTGTGGATCTATATTAAAAATAAAACTTGTTAAACTTTGTGACATATTTCCATTCTATGGAGGTCAGGTGCGAACGAACACCCCATAATTTTATTATACCATATTTCTTCAAACTGAAATATAATTATCAAAGTATACTTACGCAGATAGATATGAAAAGTCTTTATTAAAGTTTATGCCATATTTCCATTCTTTGGAGGCCAGGCGTGAACGCCGACCCCACAATTTTATTATACCATCCCTATTTAAGTTGAAACATACTTATCAAATTATTATTATGTACATCTATATCAAAAACACTTGTAAACGTTTTTTGTTAATTTAAATTTTTTTAATTTCCATACTTTGTGCACCAGGCGCGTACGCAGACCCCACGATTTTAATGAATCATCATTATGCCAGATCAAACATACCCATTCCTGTGTCTCGATACATCTTCTATCATTATATGTTACAAGTTTTCTATAATAGTCAACCATATAGGAGCCTATTCGTGACCAGACACACACACAGACGTTTAGCTTTATATATATATATATATATATATATATATATATATATATATATATAGTGATCACCACTTATCAAGGACCAGAAGCCACTCAGGGATAAGGGGTATTGCAAGTACATTACGTTAGTGTGGAGATTTGATGAAGTGTTTACTTAAGGGGGCGGTTCATTAGGAATTTGTTGACGTTGGACTTGAAGACATCCAAGTTGTAGTCCGGTGGGAAGCAGGCAGACGGAACAGAGTTCCATAGGCGTGCAGTTCTAAGAAAGAAGCTTTGTTCATGGAATCCACGTTTTGATTTAGGCACAGATATAGACTGGGTGAAATTTTTCACAGTGGATTCAGCTAGACGGGTTTTTTTCGTGAAAGATAGGCGAGGGGGGACCAGAGATTGGAGTTCAGACGAGCACCTGCCATAGAAATAACGATAAAACAAGGATAGGCTCGCAACGTCTCTTCTGTGGGAGAGAGGCTGCAGGGTAGAGAAAAGGGCATCCCCCACTAAGCCACGAAGTCTATTTTGTACTCTGTCAAGGCAGGATAGGCTGTTTTTAGCAGCTCCTGCCCAGATATGGCAACAGTATTCCATCCTTGGACGTACTTGGCTTTTATATAGATAGAGAATTGCATCAGTAGTGAGATATCTTCTGGAGCGGTAGAAGGATCCCACCATCTTTCCAGCGACCTTGGCAACAGACTTGATGTACGTATTCCATTTCAGATCAGGAGTAAAGGTCAAGCCCAGAAGCTTGTCAAAACACGGGGCCTCTCCCAGACGAGAGCCATCCATCACAATTGATGCCAGATGAGGATCAGAGCGTTGATGATGTAAGGAGAGGAGTTTTGTTTTGGATGCATTAAAGGTAACCAGCCACGTCTTCCCCCACTGAACCACGCGCTCGAGATCAGAGGAGAGAGAATCAGAGAGAATGTTGTCATTTACAGCTTTTGATGTGTTGCCGTAGATGGTCGTGTCATCAGCATAGATGTCAACGAATGATTTAAGTATGTCTTTAGGGAGGTCATTGATGTAGATCAGGAAGAGAGTTGAGCCCAGGATTGACCCCTGAGGGACGCCAGCATTTATATTGCAGGCCTCCGATTTTTGTCCACCTACCACTACTCTTATGAGCCTATCGGAGAGAAATGATTTAACGATTGAGAAAACATTTCCAGTTATACCGTAGCTGGAAATCTTGTGAAGTAGACCCTTATGCCATGCCTTGTCGAAGGCCTTTATTATGTCAAGAGCAATTGCCCTAGAAAGGAAGCCTTTGTCAAGAGATTCACTAATCCTGTGGGATATAACCGTCAGCACATCTGCGGTAGATCTTGCAGAGCGGAAACCATATTTTGTGTCACTAAGAAGGTTGTTTCTGTTGAGGTGGTTGACTATTTCTCTATTTAATATGGATTCCAGCAACTTACTCATAACACACAGGAGACTTATTGGTCTGTACTGAGAGGGAGATGACTTATTACCTGAATTCTTAAATACAGGGCAAACTGATGAGGTCTTCCAGGGAGTCGGAAAGCACTTCTCCTTAAGGCAGCGCTTAAATAGTTTCGTAAGTATGGGAGCAAGTTCTGGTTGAAGCTTTTTTAACACTATGATTGGGATGCCATCAGGGTCAGTTGCTTTACTGGAATCTAGGTTCTTGATTAGCTTGGCGACCTCATGCACGGATATTTTGTGTTACCTAGCTTGTTCTGTGTTATAGGAGGAAATATGGGGAGTTGATATATATATATTTGTCTTTACATAAGAAGTAGTTTGTTGCTACACAGTCATGAGCATGTTTCGGTCTACTAGTATTTACTAACTAGAGACCTCATCAGGAAACAACCCTTATTTTAGAAAACGGAATTCTAAATGAAGAGCGAAAATCTATCCTCAGCAAGAGAAGTTTTTTTTTCTTTTTTTTTTACATGAGTGTGAAGATTCAGCTTCGTGGAGAACAGGGTTGAATTGGGTGCGAATTTGATAGTTAATTCATCCTCGTATCTGTTTATTTACTTATTTATCGGTGACTTTATTCATTTTCGTGTTGGTGTTAGGGGTTAAAGTTTGTGGGTTGAGGCGATTGGGTTCTAAATCTAGGGCTATACAGATATTATCTTTAACAAGCGAGAGGCTCGTTCGTCGATGTCTGAGACTTTCAAGGGTCAGTGTGTCATAAAATTCCCTTTTTTTAAAAAGTTTATTTCAATTTAATATTCTCATATCTGAGAAGAGGTTAGGAATTTATCCGGGTCTGTTGAATGTTGTTTGGGCTTCCAGTGAACGGTTGAAGGGAGGGAAGGGAGTTAGAGGCGTAAAAAAGAGAAAGGAAGGATATGGTAGGGGGAGATGGAATGGGGAAGAAGGAAGAGGGAATAAGAAAAGTAGAAGAGAAGATGGCATCATTTAATAGCTTTGTTTTATCTTACTTAAACAAAATCGGTTTCTTTTGGACCTCCCCAATATTAAATTGCTCTTTCGCTTGTTTATTTAATGTTGATTCATTAATTTGTGTATTAGTAAATTTATTAAAGACTTTTCATAATGATGGTAATTGCAAAACTCAGGATATATGTCAATTCTAAACTTATGATGGTTAAATTTAGTCTTTTTTATGCATGGTTTTACTCAGGAAAAGTGTAGTTTTGGATTTCGTGAATGTTGGACTTGAGGCGGTTAGGATGTGTAGGTGTTCAACTGCCGGATATTGTATATGGGCTGTGTTGGAGTTGAATATATTAGGGAGCAATTCGCAAGTAAGAGAGCAGATGCGATTTGTAATGTCTACAATTTATGGAGGTTTCTTCTTTCTTATTTAAGAGTTTATTTATATCGTTAAATTTTATATAAATTATATATATATATATATATATATATATATATATATATATATATATATATATATATAGTGTTATAATGGAATAATTCCAGGAGGAAATCCGGGTATGAGAGCTCAATGTGGTAAACAGAGCAATAACGAAAATATAACACGGAAATTAAGAGCTCATCGACAATTATGTAATTTCCGTGTTATATTTATATATATATATATGTATATATATATATATATATATATATATATATATATAAATAATACAATTTAAGACAGTAAATTATATTTTACAAGAATTTTTGTTTGACACGATACTCAAATAAAAAAATATTAAACTTTTCTTAATCCGCGGACTTTCAAGTAAATGCGTTCTTCTCATCAGAGGAAAGATATTAGCAAATGAATATTATAGCGAAGCTATGAACTTGTTTGTATTGGCATTAATTGGAACAGCATTACATGAATATTAATTGGAACAGCATTACATGAATATTAATTGGAACAGCATTACATGAAAACTAGTCATAAACTTTATTTTTACTTCTTTTCTTCTTTTTTTTACTTAAAGAAGATAAATCGCTACTTCGACGTAAGGGGATTCTATTCGGGATTATACCTAGGAAATATTTAGGATCATACCTAGGAAATATTTGGGATCATACCTAGGAAATATTTGGGATCATACCTAGGAAATATTTGGGATCATACCTAGGAAATATTTGAGACCATACCTAGGAAATATTTGGCACTATACCTAGGAAATATTCGGGATCATACCTAGGAAATATTCGGGACCATACCTAGGAAATATTCGGGATCATACCTAGGAAATATTTGGGATCATACCTAGGAAATATTTGGGATTATACCTAGGAAATATTTAGGATCATACCTAGGAAATATTTGGGATCATACCTAGAAAATATTTGGGATCATACCTAGGAAATATTTGGCACCATACCTAGGAAATATTTGGCACCATACCTAGGAAATATTCGGGATCATACCTAGGAAATATTTGGGATCATACCTAGGAAATATTTGAGACCATACCTAGGAAATATTTGGCACCATACCTAGGAAATATTCGGGATCATACCTAGGAAATATTTAGGATCATACCTAGGAAATATTTGGGATTATACCTAGGAAATATTTAGGATCATACCTAGGAAATATTTGGCACCATACCTAGGAAATATTCGGGATCATACCTAGGAAATATTTGGGATCATACCTAGGAAATATTTGAGACCATACCTAGGAAATATTTGGCACCATACCTAGGAAATATTCGGGATCATACCTAGGAAATATTTAGGATCATACCTAGGAAATATTTGGGATTATACCTAGGAAATATTTGGGATCATACCTAGGAAATATTTGAGACCATACCTAGGAAATATTTGGCACCATACCTAGGAAATATTCGGGATCATACCTAGGAAATATTTGGGATCATACCTAGGAAATATTTAGGATCATACCTAGGAAATATTCGGGATCATACCTAGGAAATATTTGGGATCATACCTAGGAAATATTTAGGATCATACCTAGGAAATATTTGGGATCATACCTAGGAAATATTTGAGACCATACCTAGGAAATATTTGGCACCATACCTAGGAAATATTCGGGATCATACCTAGGAAATATTTGGGACCATACCTAGGAAATATTCGGGATCATACCTAGGAAATATTTGGGACCATACCTAGGAAATATTCGGGATCATACCTAGGAAATATTTACAAGATGTGTGTTTACTTTACATTCAAACTTCTGCATATCGGTACAAACAGGGAAGCACGTAGCAGGAAAAGAATTCCAAAGTCTAGCTGTTCTAGGGAAGATGCTATCAGAATTGAAAGCTTTCTGGCATTTAGAGACTTCAACAATGAAGGGGTGAGGTTTTGTTGCTAAGCGGGGTTGTCGAAATATGTACGGCGAGGGGGCACAATTGCAACGAGTTCATCAGAGCACATTCTATTTATATATTTGTAAAACAAGCACAAAGATGCTACATTGTGACGACGGGACGGATTTTTATATAATATCGCGAACATGAGAAGGGATGATTTTTATATAATATCGCGAACATGAGAAGGGATGATTTTTATATGATATCGCGAACATGAGAAGGGATGATTTTTATATCATCTAGTATGGCTTCAGTCCACATAAGGAAAATTTGGAGGGAGTTGTTTGTTGGTTTTAAGGTGGAGTTGAAGGCGAGTCGCCGGCCAAGCACTTCCGCTTTCTCGATTGCCGTACATGCGACCTTCTGATTGTTGGATCTTAGGAGGAATTACTGATTGCTATTTATTCACTGCACCATTATAAATTTGTTAGAAATCACGAGTTCTTATCTTTTGCGATTCTATGCGTTCCCTGATTATTTCAGCAACCTTTCTTTTGGTTGTGCCTATTTTTTCTCTTACAATGATTTCTAGCATTTATGAATTTTTGCCAATTTGTATTTGACTTATGAC
>NC_136498.1:1395000-1452500 GCF_053919585.1 Euprymna scolopes | reverse complement strand
TAGAAAATAAGGAAATAATTGTTTGTATCTTGTATCAGTTTGTTTTTGAACAATACAATTTGTAAATGTTTACTTACATTATTAATTTCTCCTCACACACACACACACACATACACACACGCACACACATATATATATATTATTTTTATTACCGTATCTTTCTGTTAAGTTACATTATTGTTTCAGCTACTCGGCCGTTTTTTTAGCCGTCTGTAGCTTCCTCAGACTTTTACAGAAAACATTTTCTATAAAAGTCTGAGGAAGCTACAGACGGCAAAAAAAGCAAAAAAACGGCCGGGTAGCTGAAACAATAATGTAACTTAACAGAAAGATACGGTAATAAAAATAAAACGCATATTTGCTCTACAACAGTATTGAGCACTCTCTTCTGTTTTTATTAATTACCATTTCTACTATATATATATATATATATATATATGTATATATATATATATATATATATATATATATATATAGTAGAAATGGTTACCGTAAAACAAAATAACTGATAAGTAATCATCATGAGTTGCATCTTTCACTTGATGTGGATTACGAACCTACGTGACGTATTTTCGCCATTCCTTTCGATCCAGGGCAAGTTGGTTGATAAACGTTCAACTTTTGAGAGATTTCCAATGAAAAAAATTTTCTCTCAACCTTCTTTTTAGTTTTTCTCTGATTCTTTTCCTTTTTAACATAGCCTGAAAGCATAACTTTGACTGGTCAGTGGCTGATCGTTTGACATGGCCAAAAGTTTCAGGGTTTTACTTTTGATTTTATCAAATAAAGGGGGTAGGGAAGTAGTTTGACGGAGGGGGGGGGTCGATCAGGCGATATCCCATAATGAAACGTATTACGTGATTTTGAAACAGTTCAATGCGATTGGCTGGTTGTTTAGTTCATGTGATACAATCAAGATCATATAAAACTAATAGGAGGACATAAATAAACTTTTACTTTAACATTTATCGGAACCATTTTTGATTTTAGTATGGTGCTGTGTTTTTAGAAAAAAGCTCAACCCAGATTCTCTGTTTCAATGTCGTCTTGTGATGACTGAAGAAAGTCAATTTATGCCCTGGATAATTGAATTGGGTAATTTTTTCGATTGAAAAATCAACCGACTTTAATAAACCATTGTACATAATTTTTATCGATTTTACAAAAGCTTAAGATAATATCAAATAAGATAAACTTTGGTCAATCTAGACAAAATCCCTCTTAATAAAAAAAACAAAACTACAACCACTTTACGGCGGATCATTATAAAAACTAACCTTGGGTTTAGCCGCTCTTCATAAAAGGGCATCAAGCAAGGAGATATGCTTTCAACAATCCTGTTCTGTGTTTCACGAGCTGATGTTATGCTTAAGACAAAGCGTTTTTTCTATAAGTGGACAAATCCTCTCCAACCTCTCCTACGCTGATTACATTGCTCTTGTTAATGAATGCACACATAAACTCCAAGTTTTTGTAAATGTATTAGCAAAGAATAGAAAAGAGATTAGAATTTAACTTAGAGAAAACAGAATGCACGTCCACAGCTAAATCAAAGTTTAACCTAAACATAACTAATTACAACTGATAAGCAGCGATAAAATATTAAAGAACATTGGGGCACACACACACACACACACATATATATACATATACCTATATACGAAATGGTTAATGTATGGAAGTAGCTGATAAGTAAAAACAACTCATTAAAAGTATATATATATATATATATATATATATATATATATATATATATATATATATATACTAGCAAAAGTACCCGTCATTGACTGGGTTCAAAAACAGCCTACAGAAAATGGACTCTGATTTATGAAAGTATGATAGGTTATGAAAAGGAAGGGTTGTAAATAGATAGCTTGGAATTTGGGGGTATCAAAACCAAAGCAAAATATGTTGAAAGTAAAAATAAAATAGATACACCCCATAATTTATTATACCATACCTGTTCACACTGAAACACTTATCATAATATTCTGTGGATATATATTAAAAAACCTTGTTAAACTTTGTGACATATTTTCATTCTATGGAGGTCAGGCGCGAACGAACACCCCATAATTTTATTATACCATATTTCTTCAAACTGAAACATAATTATCAAAGTATACTTACGCAGATAGATATGAAAAGTCTTTATTAAAGTTTGTGTCCATTTCCATTCTATGGAGACCAGGCGCGAACGTAGACCCCACAATTTTATTATACCACCCCTATTTAAGTTAAAACATACTTATCAAAGTATTATTATGTACATCTATATCAAAAACACTTGTAAACGTTTTTTTTTTAATTTCTATACTTTGTGCACGAGGCGTGTATGCAGACCCCACAATTTTAATGAATCATCATTATGCCAGATCAAACATACCCATTCCTGTGTCTCGATACATCTTCTATCATTATATGTAATCAGTTTTCTATAATAGTCAACCATATAGGAGCCTATTCGTGATCAGATACACACACAGATGTTCAGCTATATATATATATATATATATATATATATATATATATATATATATATATATATATATATATATATGCGTATAGTTTACAAGTGCACGTAGTCTGTCGAGAAGTCGTCGTCTGTCGAGAAGGCAAGTGAATTCGAAATCTTAAGAACAGAGAACCGTAATAAAGATAGAGCAAGCAAACGCTAGTTTATATAATGGTGATTCTTACAAATGACAAAAGCGCACGGGGCGGAAGCAGCGTAGGAAACCATCGCTAGCGTGTACCAATCTATACTTCGCCATCTTGCTTGTTCATACTTGTAACTCGACACACCGGTGGAAAGATGCTGGTGGCGTGAAATCATATTTAAATTTAGCTTTGGAGAAAAACATGAACAAACATACATGACGATGGCGTTTTGATTTAATTTATGTTTGATCCATTCGTCAGTTTAAATGGTTAAAAACCACTTTCAGAATTCAGACGTGTTCCAGAATGAAACACTTATTAGCCATTTAAAATAAAATATTATTAATAAATTTAAAATAAACATCTATTAATAGATAAAAACAATTATAAATATATATAAATAAAATATTATTAATAGATTAAAAATAAACTAATTATAATAGATTTAAAATCAAACTAATATTAATAGATTAAAAACACTTAATAATAGATTAAAACAACTATTATTAATAGATTTATAATAAACTATTAATAATAGACTTAAAATAAACTATTATTATTAAATCTAAAATTAGCTATTATCAATAGGTAAAAAACAATAATAGATTTAAAGTAAAAATTAATAATATATTTAAAATCAATTATTGATAAGATATTTAAATGTATGGTTATTAATAGATTTTAAATAAATTATTAATTAATTAAAAATAAACTTTTAATAACAGATTAAAAACTATTAATAATATATAAAAAATAAACTTTTAATAATAGATTATCTCTTAATATTAGATAACTATAATTAATAGATTAAAAAAATTATTAATAATGGATTAAAAATCAACTATTTATAAAAGATGTAAAAAAACTGCTATTATCATATTTAAAAACTAGTAATAGATTTTAAACAAACTATTATTAATAGATTAAAAATAAAATAAGCATAATATATTTTAAATAAACTATTATTAATAGATTTAAACTAGATTATCAATAATAGATTGAAAATATACTTATATTAATTGATTAAAAAACTATAATAATAGATTTAAAATCAACTTTTAATAATAGATAAACTATTTTTGATACATTTAAAATAAACTATTATTTATATGTTTTAAATAAACTATTATTAATAGATTTTGAGTCAATTAATTATTATAGATTTAAAATAAACTATTAATAATAGGTTTGGAATAAACTAGGAATAGGAACACGGGAAGATGTACAAATTAAAAGGAAGGTAGTGCACATGCTATGCAGCATTGATAGAAAATCAGTGCATTTGCAAGGCTACACTGTCCCATTAAGAACAGCAAGTATAGAGACACATAATATGAGAACGACTAATTAAAAAAGAAAATAGAATTAATACTTTTGATAATAGCAGCAAGTAATTAAGTTAATTAATTGCAATTTGTAGATTCGAGTGCTTCAAGCGGATTTTCTTCCATTCAAATATGATAATAAAACTATTATATTATTTTAAAACAATTTAAGAGTATCCAATTTTATTAATATTCATATGCATTTTTTGTTAAATTAGATATTAACAAATAAACATTTTCATCATGAATTGCGTCATCGTATTAGGTTCGTGCAAAAATAATGTCGTTTTTTGATGTTCAACTTAATGTCAAATAACGAAATTATTTTTGCACCAATCGAATAGATAATTGCCAGGTCTTAAAATATATATATGGTGTTTTTATAAGTATTTTAAGGTAAAATCTCATGAGTACGTGACTAAATATTCAGCAATAACATATTTTAGCAGACTTGTTAATAAAACGACCAACTAAAATAACTTAATATTTGGAACTTGCAGAATTAGATAGATAGATAGATAGATTGATAGATAGATTGATAGATGCAAGGAAACTTAAAAGAGACTAATAACACAGAACAAGACATTTACTTTAATAAATGCTTAGGATGGAATCGCATTTCCTTTTAATTTATTTAAAAGATCAATCCTTTTAGACGTGCTCTCAACCAAAGTGGAATACTGTGAAGAGGATATGCTATTCCATTCGCTTTGCACAGTTTCCCACAGTTTGTCATTATCGAAAAAGTTCTTCCAGCGAATGCACGAGATATTATGGACCAAATATTCTAGATTGGGTTTAAATCGGGGCTTTGACCTGACTAAAATATCACATCAATTGAATTATCAGAAAACCACTTTTTGTGACTTAAGCAGTGTGTGCAGGGGCATTATCGTGTTGAAAAATAATCTTCTGAGATATTCCCAGCTTCTGGATACTTGGTAACAGTTTCTAATATTCGAATGTATTCCTTTGCATTGATTGACTTCTCACATCTAATAAGTTCCCCAACTCCTGCTGCAGTAAAAGTTCCCCATACAATTATCTCTCCATTTCCGTGTTTAAATATCGTTTTATGCAACTTGGTGAAAATCTTTCTCCAGTTCTTCGATGGCACCATTCGGGAGCATGGCGAGCCTCACTAACAAGTCAAAACCTTGATACATCTAACCAGAAAACATTCCTGAACCAGTCTCTATCTTTCTTGTCATAATACGAGAAAAATCTCTTTCTATTATTGATGTTCTTCCTAGATAAAAATGTCTTCTTTGCACACCTTTTACAAGAAAATCCCATTTCTTTCATTCATCTAGATATTGTATATCTAGAAATAGAATTTCCAGTCCCTGTTTTGAATTCTTTGCTATGGCCAACATAAGTTGTCTTTCAATCCTTCAAAACAGTTAATTTAAGCCTGTGGTCGTCCTTCAAAGTGAATGCTCTAGGGCGACAAGATCCAGATTTCCCTTTTACTGAGCATTCGACTTTGAACCTTTGACCGATTCGATTCACTACAGAATTTTCACTTTTTCTTTTCTGAAAATATCAAAAATCTGTTTGTAAGTCATTTTGGACTGCCTTAATCCTGCAGTTCGGGTTTTTATATCCTCGCCAAGATGCGGTCTTACCATTTTAACGATTAATTTTTTCACTTATTATATGCTATAATAATAATGATCTACAAAAATAGAAATTTTCAGTTAAAATTAATGGAAAAATATTGAAAAATCGATTTCTTCCTTCTTTCAGTCTTGGCCCATTTTATTTTTACTCATAAGTATATATCTATCTATCTATCTATCTATCTATCTATCTATATATATATATATATATATATCTATATATATCTATATATATATATATATATATATATAGATAGATAAAGGGAGAGAGAGAGAGAGAGAGAGAGAGAGAAAGAGAGAGAAATAAAAAAGAAAGAAACCGAGTTATGTGTTCATTAACATTTCATCTTTATTTCGAGATTTCCTCTGAATTAATGGAATTAAGAAAACAAAAACAGTACAAATATTTGAAAGTGGTGAGTATTAGCCTTTTCTTAGAATTCCTAGAATCTGGTCCTTTCAAATTTAGATTACCTCCAAACACAGAATATTTTAGATACATTGACGACATTTTTGTTCCATACTCATTATAAAATCCAATAATAAACTATCCTTCAAAGTTCACCGCAAAACTACACACAAAAATGATTACATACATTTCTATTCACACCATAAAAACAGGTTTGATAATTGGTGTCTTCCTACGTGCATTCAGAATTTGCAGTCCAGAATATCTGGACGAAGAATTCAAATACCTCGCAAACACTTTGAAAACCTTGCAATATCCCACATATTTCATATTAAATGCTAAGCGAAAAGCCACACAAATATTTCTCAGGATAAATAAACAAAAATCATACACACCAGACATTTCCTATACACCAATAATACAGTAATTTGCAACACACTAAACAAACTAGGAATTCTATTCATACAAACCATATCACAAACTATAAAATAAACATTAAAAAACAACAACACATTTAAAAACAAAACAAAAAAAACTAGTTTCAATATGCACTCTTCCTTGCCAAAATTGCTAACATAGATGCGTTGGTGAAACCCAACATAATTAGAAAAAAGGCTCAATGAACATAAAAGTGATATAAAAAATAGCAATTCTCGAAGTTCATTATTCTCTCATTCATTGCAGCATAATCACACCGTTGACTTCAAATTAGCAAAAAGAAGTAATTTATTTCAAATAAACCGCGCTGGAGACTTCTTGAATCCGCGCTTATCGCAAATTCAACCATAATTAAACAACGTGGAGGTTTCTATAATACAGCGCCATTAATAATAAATTTTTATTAAAAGAACATAATTTAATTGTAGACTCAGGCTTACCCAATCACACCATAAAAACACATCCTATAAAAATTAATACATATAATCTTAATCGATAAATTACATAACAAAAACACAGTCATTTCATTTCAGTTACACACCTATATTTGAATTTTAACGGCCATATCGTTTTCCAGAAAGAATAATTAGTGCGTCATATCTTTTATAAATATATTAACGGCCATATGACGTTATTGAAAATCTCCCTCTTTTTAACAACGCAAGCTCTCCCCTCTCCGTTTTTTATTTTATGAGTTTCCAACGTCATTTTCCGTTTCTGAAATGAAACAGCGTCACACTTTTCAGAAGTAAATTTTAAAATATTTGTACTGGTGTTTTTGTTTTCTTAATTTCATCATTCAGAGGATGTCTCGAAATAAAAACGAAACGTTGATGAACCTATGACTCTCTTTGTTCCTTTTTATTTATCTATTTCATCAGAACACTATTTCATTATTCTCATCATATATATATATATATATATATATATATATATATATATATATATATATATATATATATATATATATATTGCTCCTTATCTTAGGTTGGGCATATTGGGAAGTGATACACAAATTACTATTAGCGTATTAAGCGATGCTCTTTGTGTACACAAATTGAGCTTAGGTATTTGGACACTGTCAAAACATTTATTAATTACCCATCCTCATTGCAGCAGCCGAATAGCACAACGGTTAGAAGCTACGACTGTCATCTTAGCGGTCGGGTTTCCATCCTGGCTTGAGGTAGTTACTTGTCTAACCGAGCTGATGAGCTGTGAAACAGCGAGCCAGTAATGCATGTGGGTGACTATATATATATATATATATATATATATATATGCTAGCAGGGTTCCTGGCATTGCCCGGTCGTATAATATGCTTAAAGATGATATTTTTGTTAATGCAAAATTCGTATTTATTATTATATTATATTGGACCTAATATATAGTAATGATTTAAAACGTTAAAAAAATATAAAAAAAAATAAATGACTCGTCCACCACCATATAATTATTTCCACCATGTGGAATAATTATATTATCTCTCACGCTCTGGAAATTCTCTCTCTTTGTCTGTCTGTCTGTCTGTCTGTCTCTCTCTCTCTCTCTCTATATATATATATATATATATATATGTACATTGTGTGTGTGCAATTTAATAAGAAAATTCTCTCTCCATATGTGTGTGTGTCAGTGTGTAATTAAATAAGTTTAAATGTATTGAACAAAAAAAAAAAACAACAATATTTTTAAAAAGTGCTGAATACATATGGAGAGATTCTATAAGTGGAATTATATAAACATCAGAAAAACCATACGTGGATTAATCTCTTCAAGGGTTCAGCAAATTAAACCCTTGACAAGACGAAATACATTGTTGAAACCTAGATTAATCCGTGTAGGGTTTCCTTGATGTTTACGAAATTACAATTCCGATTAAATGTGTTCGATCTTTTAATTCTTGTCCACCTGTTTGCCTTTATTTGCGTTCGATAAATGTCCGTCGACTAAGTGTCCCGTCGATATTTGTTCATTCTCGCAACTTGCAGACCGATCGTATCAATAGATAAACTGTAGTTGAATAAGATATTGTATTTTTAAAGAATAATCGAAAAGCTATCGTTCTAGATGAATTGTTGCAGACGAATTTATCCAAAATGGCCGCCCAAATTATAACTTGGGCGCCATTTTTCAAAGACTATTTTTTGTTTCATTTTAAAGTTCGCCTTGTCCAACATCGCATTGAACAACCAATAAATCTGCATATTGTTTACTTCATTGCGCCGATAAAGATCGATTATTAAACGAATAGACATTGGATAAGCAATAAAAAAGAGCGAACGATGATCAAATAGAAAAGAAGTTAGATGAAAGCAACATCTAAAAGAAGAGTACATAGCTTCTAATATATTAAAGAAATAATGGAGCGCCCAGATATGGTGGCCTTGCGCCAGTCTAATTCAGATAAAAATGTAAAACAATACAAGATATATGATATCAAACCCAATTTAGAGAAACACAAATTGTTGAGTAAATTTAACGAACGAAGTTTATTTCTAAGAACTTTCCACATGTGAAACACGTTACCTCGAAAATACTTCCCTACAGTCTATAACACGTCTTTTAGTCCAATGTAAATAGATATATGTCAATCCGTCCTGTGAATAAATCATGGTTGTTGAACCATTTTTAGTTGAATCATCAAATTGAAAACCTCACTAACTTTTATGCTCGAGTGGCTTTTGGCCTTGGTAGGCGTAGAAACATTCGTTTAAATGATGCTGAATTTTTTAGATTCGTAATATTTTGAATTATTCGGACTATTGGCTAATATTATAATAATTTTTTTAGATTCGTAATATTTTTGATTATTCGGACTATTGGCTAATATTATAATAATTTTTTAGATTCGTAATATTTTGAATTATTCGGACTATTGGCTAATGTTATAATAATTTTTTAGATTCGTAATATTTTGGATTATTCGGACTATTGGCTAATATTATAATAATTTTTTAGATTCGTAATATTTTTGATTATTCGGACTATTAGCTAATGTTATAATAATTTTTATTGTTGGAAACGAAACGTTGTGAAAAAACAACTAAAAGTTGAAGATAAAATTCTATAAATATATAAATAAATAAATAAAATAAATAAATAAAATATATAAATAAAATTCCGCAAATAAATAAATAAATAACATTCCGCAAATAAATAAATAAATAAAATAAATAAATAAATAAATAAAATATCCAAATTACTCATCGCAAAAGAATTACAATAATAAAAATTATATAACATTCGGTAAGGACCCGATGATGGAAGATCAAGCAAGACCAAAAAATCATCGCTACATAAGACCAACATTCGACCTTAATTGCCCTTCGAGGCCCGTGGTGCAATGGATAAAGACGTTGGATCTCTACGGTTCCAGGCGAGCATTGTCTGAAGATAACGGTTTCAATCCTACCCAAAGTTGGCCAGAGGCGTATTTGTCCAAAACCTTGTGAGACAACTATGGAAGGCAGTTATTACTGAAGATACAGTTAGGAGACTCAGCATTCCTATCCTATCGCGGTTTATCACCTGATGGAGACCAGAGGAATAGCTGGCCGAAACGTTGTGAAACAACACTTAGGAAATAAGGATAATAGTACGCAAATAAATAAATAGATATATAAAATTTTATCACTGATTACCTCCCCTTTAAGAAACTTTCAGAAATAGTAATCAAAATCAGCCTTGTAATGGCTACGATTTACTATTACTCCAAAAAAATCGTAAAAATGATTTTATACATATATATAAAAAACTACTTGATCAATTTACGTGATTTTTTTTAGAATATGAGCTTTTCCATCCATGACAAGTACGTATATAATACAGTTTTCTGAATTTTTATTTTCTAATATAGATTGAATTCTGAAACCACCGGCTTGTTTCTTAAATGGACTTTATTTAAAGGGCATACACTCGATCGTAATTATCTTGATGGTAGCTATTGTTTAACACTAAACTATTTTTCGACCGACATCACTTGATGAAAAAGAAATGGAATCAGTGTTCGAACTGCAGCCAGACATTTCTTAAAATATAATCTACTTGCGGCCCATCATGACTACGGATGAGATAATATGGATTTATAAATCTATAATAAGTTATAAATATGGAAGATTTCCAAAGCATTCGTTATTGATTTTAACAGGTTCGATCCATTCGAGGCCTACGGATAATCTTACTGTTTGATGGACCACAATGCTTGAAGCAAAAAAAAAAAAAAAAAAAAAAAAAAAAAAAAAACAGAAACTATAGGGATGATGCATTAGGACAGTATGGAGTTCCTTTAATAAATTTCTATACTTTTTTGTATGGGCACTTTTATTGATAGTACACATATGAAATTCTAGTCCCCTTCGAAGTAATTTTCTCATGCTGAAATGCAATTGTACAGTGCCCACCATTTCTGGAAGGCCGCATGAAGTTCTCTTGTGTGTGCGTGTCAATGACCCACATCACAGCCACTTTCATCTCCTCAATTGTCTCATAACGACAGCCTCTAAGGTTTTCCTTGAAGTTAACGAATAACCAAATGTCGCAGGGAGCAAGATCTGAAATATAGGACGGGTGAGGAACTGTCTTGATACCCATCTTGGTTAAACAGTCTGTGACAAGGAGAGAGCACCCTTAGGACAAACTTCGCACAAATCGTCCGCATCTTCAGTTGCTCGCGAATAACTGTGTTTACTGTTCCCACACTGACATCAAACTGTACACTTATTGTTTCTATAGACACACAACGGTCCTTATCCATGAACTTCTTTATTTGGTCAATCAACTCTGGTGTTCTGACTTCCTTACTCCTTCCACACCTATCATCATCCCTCACAGACTCCCTGCATTCCTTGAATCTCTTATGCAACTCAAAAGCTGATGCTCGATCCATGGAAGATTGTTCAAAAACAATCTGAAGCATTCCATACGTTTCTGTGGCATTTTTTCCAATTTTAAACAGAATTTTATTGCATATCGTTCTAAAGTGTCTTCACGACCAGATTGCATTTTTGAAATTCACCAACTGTAACAATCAGGCTTTAGTAGGGTGTATTCCAATTCCTGCTGTAGCTGTTCATTTGAACCTTAAATCATAAAAATGTGTCAGTCATCTCATAAGATGTATAGCAATAACATACTGATATTTCGAGAGTCTACAACAATTTAACATGCCTGTATAAAAAAAGTTTGGAAACTTATTGAAGCCATCTCGTATTTTTAACGAGAATATATCTCAGGGAAGCTAAGTTAGTCATATTTATATTAGAGTTCAGACTGAAAAGTTTATAGTGTGAATTGTGGTCTGAGGTTCGAATCCTGTCAAAACACGCATCCTCCACCCTGATGATTCACGAAAAAGGATAAAACATTTGTTTTTGGATTAAAACTAAAAAAATATTCACCATGATATTGTTTATAACCCTCGTTTATCTGAGAAATAACATTTGTGTATATATGTATATATATATATATATATATATATATATATATATATATATATATATATATATATATATATAAAGCTGAACGTCTGTATGTGTGTGTGTGTGTTGTCACGAATAGGCTCCTATATGGTTGACTATTTTAAGAAACTGATTACATATAATGATAGAAGATGTATCGAGACACAGGAATGAGTGTGCTTGATCTGGCAGAACGGTGGTTCATAAAAATTGTGGGATCTGCGTTCGCGCCTGGCCCCCAAAGTATGGAAATAAAAAATGAAAAAAAAAGTTTACAAGTGTTTTTGATATAGATGTACATAAGAATACTTTGATAAGTATGTTTCAACTTAAATAGGGATGGTATAATAAAATTGTGGGGTCTGCGTTCGCACCTGTACTTCATGGAAATATGGCATACACTTTAACAAGGGCATTTCATATCTATTTGCGTTAGTATACTTTGATAATTATGTTTCAGTTTGAAGAAATATGGTATAATAAAATTATTGGGTGTTCGTTCGCGCCTGACCTCCATAGAATGTAAATATGTCACAAAGTTTAACAAGATTTTTAAAACGGGTTAGGGTTCACAATAACACCTTAACTTTAATCTTAATTCACGTTATCTTTTATTTATTTTTTTGAGTTGAATCATATGGTGTCATATTTATGAGATTTCACCTCGTAAATTCACGTTCTTATTAAAGTGAAAGACAAAGAAAAAGTCGGAACTTTAGGCAATTCTCGACACAAATTTTGCATAACTCTGTTTTTCCTTCTCCACTTGCACGTGGCACTCTTTCAAAAATAGATAATTCGATTAATAATAAAAATAAGAACGTTACCTGTTATCGTGTCAAAAGAACAAAAACTCCTGCTCACGTGATTACGTGTCTTTAAAAAATATTTACATAACCTTTTTATTTATATATCTGTTTAAGCTTTTTTTTGTCAGTGTACTAGAAGGAATTCAGTTGATTACAACCCTTTCTGAGTGTACTTTACATTACAATAGTACACCCCTGAATCCGATGGCGCAATACTACACCGTTCAATACTGTAAAACTGAAACGAAGCCGTTCTGCTTGAAAAGGACGCCATTTTCTTCTTATTCATATTTATATCGGTTCTTTGCTTTAAAAAACTAAAGTAATTATGTGTTTACTTTTTTAATATCCCATTTTACTGTTTCGGATTATTTTACTAAAGTACGTAAAGCTTCATTATTTTTGGAAACTGTTTTTGTTTCTTTGTTTTTCGATATTTCGTCGATATTCTTAAGTAAGAGTGATTAGCAGAAAGGCCAACAAAAGACTACCCGAAAAAATAAATATACAAGAAATAAATGTTACCATAGTAAATAAAAGTTCATGTTTTTTTTTGTTTTGAAATAGTTTTTAATGCTCTTTACTTGAAATAATTTCAGCAAATCGAAATTAAAACGAAATTTGAGGGATAACTTAAATGAATTTTTATATAAACTACACATACCACAATCGAATATTCCTCAAGCACAAAATACCGGAAAACATTAAAATATGTTTATAAATATTCCTTACGTTGACGGAACTCTCTTAAATTGTTAACACAGAATGCTCAGGTGCCCTTCCTTCAAAGTTAAAAAAGGGGCTCTCCATTTCAAAGTTGCTGCCATTCTGATTTTTTAAACCGGTTCGTGAATTAAACACCCCCAACTTTTCTTATAAACTACTTAAAAATACAAACCAATGAACTTTTCTACCATAAAAGTAACTTTTATTGACTATGGTAACATTTATTTCTTGTATATTTATATTATTATATATATAACATTTTCTCTTTGTAAGGAAACACCATTTTGTTGGTCACTCTTGGCTACGAATGGAAACAAAGTTTATATAAAAAATATATTTTTGCGAAAATTATCTTTACTTTCATCATATTTTGCTTAGGGTAAAAGTTTTGAGTATTAAAACCTATCTCTTTACAACCCCTCCTTTTCATAACCTATTATACTTTCATCAATCACAGTCCATTTTCTGTAGGCTGTTTTTGAACCGAGTCAACGACGGGTACTTCTGCTAGTATATATATATATATATATATATATATATATATATATATATATATATATATATGTCTGTACGAGGATCGTTCCAAAAGCAATGCATCATATTTTTTAATTAAATAAAAGTTGAAGGGATGCAAAGACGGGAGTGATAGCATTAAAACGAGCGATCGTTTGTGTTTCAGCAATTGTCTACATTTTATTCTCAATACATTTTTGCAAGTGGTGGTTGTGAATGGGCGTCCAGAGCGCACTTTGTCACTCACATCTCTATCGCCACTTGAAATCGAGCCCATCTCCTAACTAAATGTTCACAGGCTACAATAAATGTTGATCGGTTCAATTTTTCCTGCATAGAGGAATTCAATGATGCATCTATGCTTCTGACGCATGTCAATGATGGTAGGTATTTTCTTAGAGTCTCACGCTGTCAATATTTGCAAAAGAGTCATGAAACTTACATGGCATCAATTATGAATAAAATTGTTCAGTCATCATAACAATGCAATTCACAATCCCCTCTGACCAACTCGGGCGGAATAAAAATAGGAAATATTACATTTGGATCGTATATATAAATTTAAAGTAATATATATATATATATATATATATATATATACGAGATTATATATACATATATATACATATATACGAGATTATATATATATATATATATATATATATATATATATATATATATATATAGGGTGTCCAAAAAGACACTGAAGGGTTTTGAACTTATATGTATTATTCATTTTTGATGATATCTTTCTGTAATTTTTAACAATCTAAGACATCAAAAATTAAAAAAAAAATGTAAATTCAAACAATCTTTATTCATGAAAAATAAGTCTTAATGTTGACCATTTTCAGCTTCGAATATTTGTGCTCTTTCCAAAACAGACTTGACTAGCCCCGACTTTTTCTTGTGGGGATATCTTAAAGGAAGAATCTATGTTAACAAACCCCAAACCCTGCAAGAATTGAAGGAAAATATCAGACAAAAGGTGGTGTTTGAGCAACACTACTGGTGAGCCATGATTTACTATACTGTTTTGTTTTTAAATAATAGAAATAATGTTTTCTAGTAAACAACTGATTACCCCTAAAATAACATTAGGATTATTGTAAATTTGTGAAAGCAAATCGATTCATCGATTGCAGAAAATTATCTGATTTACTGGCAAATAAATTTTCCAACGAAGGACTAAGAAAAAAATTATATAGTTTTAAAGGTGAAAATATTTCCTGAACACACACACTATATATATATATATATATATATATATATATATATATATATATATATATATATATATATATGTGTGTGTGCGTGTATATATATATATATGTATATATATATGTACGCAAACAAACATATATTTACATAGATACATTGATAGATAGATACATACATACATACATACATGCATACATACATACATGCATACATACATACATACATACATCATGCATACATCATCTAACAATTGCCCAGACTCAGTTGAACTGATTGTCAAGGACATTTTTCCCCACTAGTATGAACAACATTAAATCATATTGACCCCCTTAACCTAGTGGATACTATCATGGCCGAAATTTCCATTCTCAATTATGAGGTGAAGTTCTAGGCCTGTGAGAATATGCGATTCGTTTTTGTTTTCGCTATGGTTTTTCCAAACATCTCATTTTTCCAAACTGGGTGTTATTGCAGTTAATATTTTGTTTGAAATAAAAAAAATACAGAACAAAGAAGTGTATATAGATAATAGAAGAAAAAGAAAAAAAGTGAACTGAAAAGATTCTGTACAAAGAATAAATATGTATTTTACGGTGAAACTAAGTTTCCATAATTGAAATAATGACCATAAATGCTCCATAATTTGACTCGGAACAAAGAATTTAAATGCAAAAAAATAAATCAATACTTCAGTTATGGTAAAAAAAAAGTAACACTGATAAAGAATTTCTTGAAATGGCGGAATATCTTGGCAGCATTCACGAGATAAATAACAATATTTTCTTGTTACAATTCCAATGCATTTCATTTCTATATTTCAAATGACATTTTCTTGAATCGAATTGAGGTGTTCAACTAATGAATTACCGATGAAATTTTTGGGCTTATCTGCTAAAATATTTCAGAAAATACGTGATGTGAAATTGAACCTATTTTTACATCTCTTTGTTTCAATCAAAGTTTTCAGAAATTTTTCTTGAAGCCAACACTTGATCTCTATACGAAATACATATTCGAGTGTTCAATTAAAATTATGCTTCACCTCTCAAATATTGAGTTAGCAAAAAGTTAAGAGCATTCATTTCCTTCTAAATAATTGATCAATTATTGTCTATCTTGTGGTCTCTTGGTCTTACCGGATTCCAGGAGAAGAATTTATCTCGTCTGGTATATCCAGCTTAATAGCAATTGGAGAAAGTGCACCTTTTCTCGTATAAGCCAGTGTGTAGCCATACTGAGGGGATCTGATTTAGACTTCGAATACAACGTTATTTTGAACATGCAGTCAATATTTGCTTTTAAGGGAAAATATCTTCATGACAGAATGTTCTGACAGACCAATATACAGAATGATCACTGTAGTAGTAGTAGTATTAGTATTATTATTATTATTATTAGTAGTAGTAGTAGTAGTAGTAGTAGACATTCTAGTAAACATTCAAGTTTATTTTTTTTTCAATTTTCTTATTTTTTGTTTTTGCTGGAAAATGGTATTTTACCAGATGCAAGATATTAATTTTCTATTTCAGACATTCCAACTGAAAGATCTTTGAAAGATTCTAACCGTTCTTTTAAATGTAATCTTCCGTATCTCTTTGCACTTGGTTCACCAAGTATATTCGCTAGATAATTTTAAAAATTCTTTTTCATGGGTTCAGTTGCTCCTGTAGTGACTAAAATGATGCAGATCTTCCTAAGATTCTAGTTTCTTTTTATCTCGTATGTAAGACTTCAATATTTCATTATCTTCTCCGCTCAGATCTGTTTAAGGGAGCATTATTAAAGACACTGACTTTTTCTAAGGTTGCTACTTTCTACTTATTGGCCTATATAACAATCTAAAGTTTAACAACTCTGTATTCTATATAAGCAGTTACTGGACTTGCCTAGACATAGTGAATGGCGAAAGATTTTTATACAACTTTTTTGTTGTTTATGTTCGCTTGGCTTGCTATTATATATTCGACATTCAACCTTTTACAGATGGTCCAATAAGATATTTGCACACTTCATTGTATTGTATAGAACCTGTCCCCCAAGCAGAACTTGAAGCTGGGTCTCAGGTGACTGACAAGCTGTAATTCTGTGTGGCATAACCTGCACTTGTTGCCGTTGTTGAGACCACTCATCTTCTTACAAAAACATTGGTTATTATGTCTTGAGCTTGGCCAGCAACTAACATCCTCTCCTAATCATCTCTATTTCAGCCCTCACATGTATATGTGTGTTTCTGTGCTTCCATGCAAAGTTGGAATGTAATTATTGACTCAAATAAGAAATGTCGAAGCTCATAGTTCATACTGTCTGGAGCTACCTACACAGGTAAAGTTGTCAACTATAGCTATTTCTTTTTGTTCGATAAAAAACATGTGTGGGTGACTGATGTATCTCGAAGACCTATTTTGAGTTGTATTAGTTTTATTGACCTTCAGTTTCATGCATTTAAATTTTATATCGCTATTTCCATATTGTCTATGATTTAGCATGAAGGATTATAATAGTGACTAACACGTTCCAAGAACTTGCGGCTTACAATTTGAAAGCTGTAATATTCCGAAGACAATGTTATTGATTTCTTGTCTATTTCTGGCCTTGAAAAATTTTTTTTTTCATTTGAAATCAATATTATCTCGCGAAAGATTGAAAAACAAAAAACAAAAACAAAAAAAAGCAAACTAAAAATAACGATAAAAATTACAAACATTATCAATATCATTAATTAACAAAAATTGATTTGAAAACATTTTCTCAATCAGTTTTAATGACATCAATAATCAGATGGATATCGATAATCGATAACTAGAATGATCACTTAGTTCGAACGTGATTAAAATCATATTTGTTTGAGAAGGCGAAATGATATAGACGAACTAGATTTTACGCCTATCAGCAAATGACGAGATGGACGAATAGCCTGCACTTAATACAATTCCTTCTTTTTGTTAATATTTAACATAGAATTAAAAACATGAAGAGGAAAATATATATTTTTTAACACATTTTGTATTTCTATGTCGGCAAATAAGAAATCAATAGTGTCGACATCATAACCTTAATGAATTTTGAACATAATCTTTTAATATATATATATATATATATATATATATATATATATATATATATATATATATATATATAAAGCTGAACGTCTCTGTATGTCTGGTTACGAATAGGCTCCTATATGGTTGACTATTATAGAAAACTGATCACATATAATAATAGAAGATGTATCGAGACACAGGAATGGGTATGTTTGATCTGGAATAATGATGATTCATTAAAATTGTGGGGTCTGCGTACGTGCCTGGTCCACAAAGTATGGAAATAAAAAAAATTTAAATTAAAAAAAAAAAACGTTTACAAGTGTTTTTGATATAGATGTACATAAAAATACTTTGGTAAGTATGTTTTAACTTAGATAGGGATGGTATAATAAAATTGTGGGGTCTGCGTTCGTGCCTGGTCTCCAAAGAATGGAAATAGGCACAAACTTTAATAAAGACTTTTCATATCTATCTGCGTAAGTATACTTTGATAATTATGTTTCAGTTTGAAGAAATATGGTATAATAAAATTATAGGGGTGTTCGTTCGCGCCTGCCTCCATAGAATAGAAATATATAACAAAGTTTAACAAGGTTTTTTAATATAGATCCAGAGAATATTGTGATAAGTGTTTCAGTGTGAACATGTATGGTATAATAAATTATGGGGTTTATCTATTTTATTTTTACTTTCATCATATTTTTATTTGGTTTGATACCCCCAAATTCGAAGCTATCTCTGTACAACCCTTCCTTTTCATGACCTATCATACTTTCATAAATAAGAGTCCATTTTCTGTAGGCTGTTTTTGAACCCAGTCAACGACCGGTACTTTTGCTAGTATATATATATATATATATATATATATATATATATATATATATATATATATATAGTGATAAAGAGATAGAGATAAAGTCGTATATTTATATACGTATATATATTTATATATAAAATTATTAATTTTAATTATAATTTAATTATTACATACATATGTACACGTTTCATACTTACGGTGTCATTAGTGTGGGCAAAACTGCTCGACCATTGAAACATGAGTCAGTGTTAACTCAATTCCGAGCGCTCTAACTCTGAGGCCAATTCCGATTGCAGAAATACACCATATTTATAGTAAATAGGGTGGAAAGGCAGATTCAAACGTCTTAATGTAGAAAAAAAATTGAATTAAAGCTTCGATTAGACGGCTTATATTAATTTGCATGAAAAGCCCTGCTTAAAAAACTGTAAATATTTATTAATAATAAATATTTACTTATATATATATATATATATATATATATATATATATATATATATATATATATATGATTGTTGAGCTGGATTAAATCCGACGATATGAAATAAAATGGAGGTGGAAGGACCTGGATACTCAACGTTTCGCATAAATCGGGCGAAACGTTGAGTATCCAGGTCCTTCCACCTCCATTTTATTTCATATATATATATATATATATATATATATATATATATAGGCTCCTTCAGTCTTTGACTATAGATACCCACGCAGGGGTGTCTGCACGTGAAATTCTTGTGGAAGGAGTTGCGCAATCTCCAACCACACTTCTCATCGTTAAATACCCGTGGCAATTGAAGTGAATGCACAGGACAATTGGAAAAAAAATGTCAAGATTAGAGGAGAGCACATATAGCGCCTAGAATTCCAAAATGGTCACCCATCTGGTACTAACCAGACTCTACTTTTGCTTAACTTCGGTGATCTAACGAGAACCGATATGCCAACACGATTATGCCGTATATATATATATATATATATATATATATATATATATATATATATATATATATATATATATATATATATATATATATATATATATATATATATATATATATATATATATATATATATATATATATATATATATATATATATATATATATATATATATATATATATCCACTCATGAGCCCAAAAAAAAAAAAATGGGCCAAGTTGAAAAGAAGGAAGAAATCGATATTTCAATATTTTTCCATGAATTTTTGTTAATTACAACCGAAAATTTCTATTTGGTAGATCATTATTATTATAGCATAAAATAATAAGTGGAAATATTTCTCCTAAAAATGGTAAGACCGCATCTTGGCGAGGATATAAAAACCGAATTGCAGGATTAAGGCAGTCCAAAATGACTTACAAGCAGTTTTTTGATATTTTAAGAAAAGAACAAGTGAAAACATCTCTTTCTGTAGTGAAGCGAATCGGTCAAAGGTTCAAAGTCGAATGCTTGGCAAAAGAGAAATCTGGATCTGGTCGCCTTAGAGCATTCACTTTGAAGAATGACCACATGCTTAAATTAACTGTTTTGAAGGATTGAAAGACAACTTATGTTGACCATAGCAAAGAATTCAAAACAGGGTCTGGAAATTCTTTTTCTAGATATACAATATCTAGACGAATGAAAGGAATGGGATTTTCTTCTAAAAGTTGTGCAAAGAAGACATTTTTATCTAGGAAGAACATGAATTATAGAAAGAGATTTTTCCTGTATTATGGCAAGAAAGACACAAACTGGTTCAGGAATGTTTTCTGGTCAGATGAATCAAGACTTTGTCTTGTTAGTGATGCTCGCCATGCTCCCGACTGGTGCAATCGAAGAACTGGAGAAAGTTGCATAAAACGACAGTTAAACGCGGAAATGGAGAGATAATTGTATGGGGAACTTTTACTGCAGCAGGAGTTGGGGAACTTATTAGATGTGAGAAGTCAATCAATGCAAAGGAATACATTCGAATATTAGAAACTGTTACTAAGTATCCAGAAGATGGGAATATCTCAGAACATTATTTTTCAACACGATAATGCCCCTGCACACACTGCTTAAGTCACAAAAAGTGGTTTTCTGATAATTCAATTGATGTGATATTTTGGCCAGGCCAAAGCCCTGATTTAAACCAAATCGAGAATATTTGGTCCATAATATCTCGTGCATTGGATGAAAGAACCTTTTCGAACAATGACAAATTGTGGGAAGCTGTGTAAAGCGAATGGAATAGCATTTCCTCTTCACAGTGTTCCACTTTGGTTGAGAGCATATCTAAAAGGATTGATCTTTTAAATAAATCAAAAGGGAATGCGATTCCACCCTAAGCATTTATTAAAGTAAATGTCTTTTTCTGTGTTATTAGTCTCGTTTAAGTTTCCTTGTTCAATTGTTCATTGTTCAATGTAGTTTTTAGTGCAATAAAATGTATAAAATTTGTTCGGCCCATTTTTTTTGCTCACAACTGTGTATATACGTACTATTATATAAAAGGAACTTGTGTGTTTGTGTGTGTAAGTTTGTTCCGCATGAATTCGAAAACGACTGGGCTGATTGTTATGAAATTTCACATGAAGATATTTTATGTACTTGGCAATGTTCTTAGGTTTTGTATCGGAATGTCTTCGATAAGTATCGGTAATCGATAATCGAAATATTCGATGAAAGAAGCAACAAGCAATTTTTACCAAAGTTAACACCTTACACAACCTAACATCACAAGCGCATTTGAAAAGTTTTATTACCGCACAAGCCGAAAGGTTCGGCATACAAAATCAATAGTAGGTTCTTTGATATGACAAAGGCGCGTTCGAAATGAATGCTTCTGTTTAAAGCTCATCTGCACTATGATACGTAACCTTTTCATTTTAAACTTAAGTTCAAAACATTATCACCGCACAGCCAGTAAGGCCCGACATATAAAATCAACAGTAGGTTCTTTTATATGACAAGGGCGCGTTCGAAATGAATTAAGTATCATGTTTGAAACATGATAATTGACTTTAATGCAAGCCATTATATATAAAAATAAACAGTAGGTTCTCAACAGTGCAATTTAGACTACAATATCTTGCGAACTTAGTCACTGCGAGAGGCATGTGAAGCTTTCTCGAGGTGTATAGCGATGGGTCCCCAAATATAATAGGCAATTAATCGATTTGATTAAGAAATGGTCGATGTCACCAATTTGGATGACAATAAAAATATGGAAGTATGATATATTCGTAGATCATCATTCAATCCCGGGCAACATCTGATCACCCTGCTAGTATATATATATATATATATATATATATATATATATATATATATATATATATATATATATATAAAGCTGAATGCCTGTGTGTGTGTGTGTGTGTGTGTGTGTGTGTCTGGTCACGAATAGCTCCTATATGGTTGACTATTTTAAAAAACTGATTACATATAATGATAGAAAATGTATCGAGACACAGGAATGGGTATGTTTGATTTGGCAGAACGGTGGTTCATTAAAATTGTGGGGTCTGCATTCGCGCCTCGTCCGCAAAGTATGGAAATAAAAAATAAAAACGTTTACAAGTGTTTTCGATATAGATGTACATAATAATACTTTGGTAAGTATGTTTTAACTTAAATATGGATAATATAATAAAATTATGGGGTCTGCGTTCGCGCCTGACCTCCATAGAATAGAAATGGGCACAAACTTTAATAAAGACTTTTCATATCTATCTGCGTAAGTATACTTTGATAATTATGTTTCAGTTTGAGGAAATATGGTATAATAAAATTATGGTGTGTTCGTTTGCACCTGACCTCCATAGAATGGAAATATGTCACAAAGTTTAACAAGTTTTTTTTTAATATAGATCCACAGAATATTGTGATAAGTATTTCAGTGTGAACATGTATGGTATAATAAATTATGAGGCTTATCTATTTTATTTTTACTTTCATCATATTTTGCTTTGGTTTTGATACCCCGAAATTCAATCCAAATTTACAACCCTACCTTTTCATAACCTATCATACTTTCATAAATCAGAGTCCATTTTCTGTAGGCTGTTTTTGAACCCAGTCAACGACGGGTACTTTGCTAGTAAATATATATATATATATATATATATATATATATATATATATATATATTGTCCACTCATAGATTTTTGCATATTTTTTTTTGATGTCAAATTAATATTCAAATTTCAGTTTGCACTGGCAGTTCAAATTGCCTTACTGTACGTGTACCTTAATACTTTAGGTTTCGTTCGGAAATCTCTTCAGTAGTTCCCAAAACCAGTGCTGCAATTTAATCTGCCAGGTTCAGTTTTAAATTCGAACATGTTTCAGGAATTTAAGAACCAAGAAGATTATACAGAACCAAAGTGTCTTTACGGCAGAATAGAATACATCTAAAAAATACCACCCACAGATTGATTTCATTAAACGTTAATGCTTGTTTTCATGCATAGTTTCTGCATTCTGCATAACTGCGAAGAATTTAGGATTAAAACTTTCTATCAGATATATATATATATATATATATATATATATATATATATATATATATGACAGTTACATTTTGTCGCTACAAACAGGCATTAGTTTAAGTCAATAAGACTTTGTAAGGCGACCCTGGATCTTAAGATGCTATAGAAAAAAAGAAAAGAGAAAAAGAAAAGAGAAAAAGTGAGCTCTTCAAAAAAAAAAAAAAAAAAGCTCTCACTTTTTTCCTTTTTTTTTTTCTCTAGCGTCGAATGATTCAGGGTCGCCCGACGATGTCTCATTGATTGAAACACATGGCTATTTATAGCGACCAAATGTAACTGTTTATCATCTAATAAATAAAAAAATATTTTACTTTTGTTTTCAAGCAATATCTAACAACCTAGTTGAGTTCATTAGTCCCTATTTTTGAATATTTTAAGACTATATATATATATATATATATATATATATATATATATATATATATATATATACGTGTGTGAAAATTATTTTATCTGTGTGTGTAAAAATGTCTCTACGTAACTCCTCTCTGAATATTTGGTCTGCACAATTGAAACATGATAAAGAAGAAATTTGGAAGATATCCAAATTTTTTCCAGCAACGCGATTCCTTTGGATTTTTATTTCTGGATGCCGAACTTTAACCAACTTTTCTTGGATTTTACCGTCATTGGATATTTTACTCTTCACTCGACCATCCATTCACTAGAATTATTTTTTCTGTTTTTTCCCCATTCCTTCTGCTTCACTATTTACGATTTTTTACGTTTACCAAGTAAGCTCTATAGTTTACTAGTAGTTTCATTAAATACTTTGCAAGCAAAATCCGATTTTGCTAATTCCTACCCGCTGATGAGAAAGAAATTATTTCTTTCAAAACTCCGCGGATTAAAGACTATCCACTTAATTTTTGTTTTGTTTTGGAAAATTCAAAATAATTTTAACTTTTAGTTAAATGGTTTTACATGTTTTATTAATTCTTTGTTCTTATATATATATATATATATATATATATATATATATATATATATATATATATATGTATATATATATATGTATATATATATTCGCAATATAATACATTAGTATAAAATAGTAAATATACACATAAAAGAGTAAATTATATATATATATATATATATATATATATATACAAAACTGATACACATGGGTTTATAATACTTGTAATTAGCAAACAAAATACTGATAAAGTACTGGGGTTCACGTTAATATAAGGAAGCAGAAAGAATGGGTGAATAACAGAGGGAGAGAAAAGTGTACGTCAAAATGCCACCAATAGGGAAAGAGAGCGTATATATATATATATATATATATATATATATATATATATATATATATATATATATATATATATATATTATCACGAAGAAGACTTGTGCGATGACAGACAACATGCATACTTTGAAGCACATGAAGTATACACAGATTGCTCAGATTCAATTAAGGGTTCTAGCTGAAGCGATGGGTTTTATTCATGACTTAGAGACAAATGGCGACCATTAATGTTCAAGTTAGAAATAACAATCCTGTTCGATGTTTTCATTATATAGCTCGTAAATTTCTTTATGTATATTCATATCTTTTTACGGAGAAGCGTGTTTATTCAGTTGTATTATACCTTTTATTCATTCCAGTCTTTTAATTTATGAAGCTCGATGTAACTACAGAGCATATACAAATAAATGACAAAAGTCTATATTCTAAATTTCAAAAGCTTTACGATCTCACCGTTTATTTCGTTAAGTACGTTGAAGACTTGTGCATATCAACGTACGTTAAAGAATAAACAGCAAGATCGTAAAGCTTTTGAAATTTGGAATATAGACATTTGTCATTTATTTGCACACACGCACACATAGATATATATAGATATATAGATAGATATAGATAATGATTCAATGATTCCAATATTCCTACACTACCAACTTATATTCATTAACGTGTATCCTCGATTGGCTTTCAAGCCTTGATAAATGGTGACTTTTTTGTAAAAAAAACCCCAAACTATTTGATAATAGAAGCCGTGTTTGTTTATGTATGTTTATTTATGTGTTTGTCCTTTCTGCTAACAATTCATTCATCGAATAAAAATACTATTCTCTTCCCGCCGCCAATTATGACAATTAAGCAAAGTTTCCTCTCCTTAAACTAAGCAAACTTTTAAAAAAATATTTTTGTGAAGACAATTTGACTGAGACTGATGATGTTTTAATAAAAAATGTTCAATATTTTACTCAAGTTGAAATACTTGATTTATTTCTTATGAAACTTTGGATGTAATGGGTACTTAATAATAATAATAATAATAATAATAATAATAATAATACCCTTCCAATAGAGCTACACCAAGGGTCAAGGAAGATTGAAAGACACCGAAAGGAAAGGACTAAGCAGACCTCCACCAGGTGAGCGCAAATTGAATTGGAACTTTGGCGAGACTCATTGCCATTCGAATTCCAGTGAAGGCATTTGGTCGTTGCCAGCGAGCAATCAAATGTTTACGACTGTTGCAATAATGAAATTCATTTACGAAAATGATTAAAAAAGATGGAAAATGCTGGAAATGTGGTGAGATTGTAATCCACATCCCAGGAAGACCACCGATTGTTGTCAGTAAATTATAATAATAATCGATAGTACTATGCAATGTGACCGTAAAAGGGTCAAGGGGGATAGAAAAGCTGAGGATGAAGAGCACGAACCAGACCTCTACTGGAAAAGTAGCGTAAGTACTGAAACTTACACAGTTTAGCTAAGAAGAAAGTGTAGTTTTTAATTTAATACTTTGCTACCTGTTGGGTATTTAGTCACCGCTTCTTTTTGCCATGGTGTAATATTAGATAATGATTTATGCGAAAACTCAAAGTGATGAGTAAATAATAATAATAATAATAATAATAATAATAATAATAATAATAATAATAATAATTAATAATAATAATAAATAATAATAATAATATATAATAGTAATAATAATTAATAATAATACTAAATAATAATAATAATAAATAATAATATATAATAGTAATAATAATAAATTATAATAATATTACACATTAATTAATAATAATAAATAAATAATAATAATAAATAATAATAAATAATACTAATAAATAATATATAATAGTAATAATAATAAATAATTATAATAATATTAATAATAATAGTAATAAATAATAATAAATAATAATAACAAATAATACTACTAATAATTATAAATAATAATAATAAACAATAATAATAATAATAATAAATAATAATAATAATGAATAATAATAAAATAATAATAATAAAATAATAATAATTAATAGTAATAAATAGTTATAATAATAAGTAATAATAATAATAATAATAATAAAAATAATAAATTATCAATAATAATAGAATTACTAATAATAAATATTCATAATAAATAATTATAAATTTATAATATTAATAATAACATTAATAATAATGAATATTAACAAATAATAATAATAATAAATACTCACTAATAATAGTAGAATTACTAATAATAAATATAAATAATAATTAATAATAAAATAATAATAATAAAAATAATAATAAATTTAAAATAATAATAATAAATATTAATAATAAATATTAAATAATAATAAATAATAAATAATAATATTAATACTACTACTAGTGAGTGCAAATAATAATAATAATAATAATAATAATAATAATAATAATAATAATAATTATGAACGTATATGCTATATCTTTATATTTCGTGTATCACAATAATTAAAACTGGAAACTACATGATAAATCGTTTTTTTTTTTCTCTGAAGCAATCAATCGGACTTCGATCGTTTATAACATTTCTAATCATTAGATCATTCGATGATAAAAAATTAATTATATAGAACTGGTCATTGAAAATTAGACGCTGCCATTATATGCGTACTGTATATCATGTATATTTTCGAGCACACACACATACACACATATACATACACAATCTCTCTCTCTCTTTATATATATATATATATGTATATACATGATTTATATTATATATATATATTGTATATATATATTGATAGCAATAAGGGTATCTATTTATTTTTTATACATATTCGTATTATTAATCAATATCCATATATTTATGGACATAAGAGACAGTTACATCAGGGGCGGAATAAAATATTGAGTCTATTTGGCATATCCGTATTATGTTATCTAGCATCTTCTCTCATTATCTGATGAAAAGTATTAGGCTTCGAGACACCATGGTATAAATGGTGCTCACTTACTCTAACTGATGTATACCCTTATTAAATGAATGAGTAAATCGATATATGTGGTTTTATATTTTCTTTCTTTATTGATTTCTATATAAGCTCCAAAACTTTGTTGAGCTTTGCATTATGCTGATAAGTCTTCTGTTAAAGAATTGATCTTATTCCCTTCCTTTAAGTCCCCCGTGTATACATATAAGCGATATATACTTATATATATTATATGTATATACACAGAAATATATATATTCTCTCTCTCTCTCTCTCTCTCTCTCTCTCTCTATATATATATATATATATATATATATATATATATATATATATATATATTGATCGTAGAGCTTAAACATGATTTAGTAAAAAGAATTTTATGAATAATATTGTTATTTTCTGTCAATTTTAATCGGTAAATCATTCGTTAGTTTCTCTAAACAATTATCGTTAAATAAATTCGGATTTTGAAGGGAGACAAATCGTATCATTTTTGCTTCGTTCAGCAAACATACATTGTTACAGCGTTCGTTATTATTTGTAAAATTTGACTGTTTCTACAATACAAATGCCGTTTACGTTGTTAATATAATGGACGTACTACTAAAATAGAACTAACCCGAACGAAACTAATTATTGATTTAGTAGGATAACGGAACTATTACACATATGCCGCCATATTAGATATTTGCAGACGAAACTAATCGATAAACATTCCAACATTGCGGTTAGGTTAGTTTGAAGAGGCCTTTTTTCTTTTCTTTTTTTTTCTGTTTTTCTTTTGTAGCTGCAGAGGCTGCTCTTGTTTCTGGTTCCACCAAAAGCCGACATGTTCACAGACGCATGCATATACACAAGTATGTCCATATATGCGTAAGCATACATACCTAAGTATATGACGTCAGACTCCCATTAGCGTGACAGCCTTCTGGAGAAGAAAAAGACAGGCGACTCGACGCTGATTTTTTCTTCTCGAAATGACAAATTATTTACAAGTTTATCAAAAACAATAAAAAAAAACATATATACTATCATAACCATCAACCACATCGACATAATAATAATAATAATAATAATAATAATAATAATAATAATAATAATAATAATAATAATAATAATAATAACAACAACAACAACAACAACAACGTTGACATGATGATAGTTTTTGTGTTTTGGGATGAAGTGTATTCATTATTATTTACAATTTTCGTACTAGTTTCTCATCTTTACAGGTTTTATCACAACGTTTCGGCCGCATTGTCTTCCAGTCTTCTTCAGGTCTCTTTACAGATTGATTTGATTTACAAACAAAGAGAATTATATTTTCTATTTCTGGCCAGACACCCAGACAGGCCAAACACAAAAAAATGTCGCTCCCCAAAATGGTGAAGTTAAGAAATAGGACGACGTTAATTAAATAGTGCGCTGCTCAAACCGTCTTTCTGTTTATCTCTCCGTGTCTCTCCCTCTATCTCTATCTCCCCTTCCTGTTTTCCCCCTCTCTCTCAAAGAGAAAGACACACAGAAACAGGAAGGCGAGAGAGAGATATCTGTAGTTTTTAGTCTATCTGTAGCTTTCAGTCTGTCTGTTGCTCCTCAAAAAGGGGTGAGGTTGCGTGGAAACCGATATTAATTAAAAAATGTGCTGCCCAAACCGTCTGTCTGCTTCTCTCTACTTCTCTTTCAGATTGAGTATCTTATATTTTAATGTCTATCTTTATCTTCTTGTCAGTCTGTCCATCTCTCTCTCTCTCTCTCTCTCTCTCTCTCTCTCTCTCTCTCCCTATGTCTGTCTCTCTATTACTTATATGTAGTACCCCATGTCATAAAGTATATATATATATATATATATATATATATATATATATATATATATATATATATATACGTTTTATTTTTTATTACCGTATCTTTCTGTTAAGTTACATTCTGAAACAATAATGTAACTTAACAGAAAGATACGGTAATAAAAAATGAAACGCATATTTGCTCTACAACAGTATTGAGCACTTTCTTCAGTTTTTATAAATTACCATTTCTCATATATATATATATATATATATGTGTGTGTGTGTGTGTGTGTGTGTGTGTGTGTTTTATTTTTTTTATTACCGTTTTATCTGTTTGGTTACATATGTTTCGGATGATGGACCAGGTATACGATCCAGCAGTCTCGTCAGACCTTACAGAATTGATTGTTATTATTTGGAAGAAGGGTTTAAGAGGAAATACGAAAACAAAAAGGGGGTAAGAGATAATAAGGGGGAGCGAGACGGGTATCGACAATAGTTAAATTTTGAAGGTTAAGATACATTAGATTGTAGTGAGTGTGGGGTGGGATAGAAGATTCAGGTAGGCGTGCGTGGAGATATGTGGATACAAGGAGGGGGAGAGGGAGAGAGGGAGGTAAAGAGGGGGGAAGCAATTTCGATTTTAGGTTTTAAGATTTGACTGCTTTTGGTTGTTTATGTGTGTATGTGTGTATATGGTTTTGGTTGTTTATGTGTGGTTTGTGTGTATATGGAATAGATGTCAGAGAGAGAGAGAGAGAGAGAGAGAGAAAGAGAGAGAGAGAGAAATATATATATATATATATAGAGAGAGAGAGAGGGAGAGAGAGAGGGGTATATATATATATATATATATACAATATGAGAGAAATATATATATATAGAGAGAGAGTGAGAGAGAGAGGGGTATATATATATATATATATATATATATATATATATATATATATATATATATATATATATATATATACAATATGATTACACTAAGGTAGATCGAAGGTACGGTCGAAAATATTTTTAAAAAATTTTTTCGTAATAATATTTCGTATTCCTACACGTCACCAATCAAAAGCGAATTAAGAAAATATTTATATTTTTGGTATTCATTTTTTATGCATTTCATATATATATATATATATATATATATATATATATATATATATATATATATATATATATATATATAGCTTCATGTAATTGTCCAGTCAGTTGAATTAACCGACTGCAGTGAAATTGTTGAGACTACGATGACAACTGGATTATCGAGACGTGTGTATTGATATTATACACGCCGCAGAGGACCACTGCGTAACACTTTTATGGAATACTCAAGTTTCCAGCCTAAAATTCGACTAAATACACCTGAAGAAGAACAAAGGATTAAAATGTTCTGATAAAACCAACCATGTTGAAAAAAACCAGTGTGGAGATTGTAAATAACGATGATGCTGATGATGATGATGATGATTTGTGCGTATCGATTATGTTAGTAGAAATAGACAATTAATGATCAGAAAAAACACAAAGCTGATTAATAGTTATGATCGATATATGCAAATCAGCATAAATGAATTAAAGCATACATAATAGAACAGAACAATTATAGAAGATGTATATAATAACTGTTATGGTGTTTACCTGTTTTTTTTGTTGTTTTTTTGTCGATTTTTATTCACTTTACTTGAGCACCATGAAGATAATTCTAAGTGTAATCAAAAGTTTTTTTTCAATAATTTCATTTTACATTGTTAAAGCCGAATGTATGTTTGCAAAGTGAGAAAATGTATTTTGATTGAGATTCGCGACTGATGAACAGAAATAATTTAATTGTCAACAGAGGCGGATGCGTAACAAAACTTCTTTCTTAGCATCATTGAATCAGTGTTTATAAACGGTTTGTATCTAGCTTAGAGAAACGGATCTCAGGTGACAGCATAGTGACAGGACACTAGTAACGACTATGCTCGTACATATACATTATATACTATTCATCACCATGCGATGTTGACCCAATGATCCCAGTATGGACATAGAAATCACTAAGGCAAATCTGGTTACTTGACGTTCAGCACAAGACTTATATATTTCGGTTTCCTTTCTATTGTCTATTGTCTGTCTGTAACTAAAAATTATTTAAGCTTTTGTTATGCACCCTTATGCTTAATTTTATATGTTAAAATATCAGCGAAATCGTTTTCAGACTAAGTTCTAATTGTCTTCTTATTCTTATTACATTTTATTTATTTACTTATATTAATATATATAATCTCTCTCTCTCTCTCTCTCTCTCTCTCTCTCTTTCTCTCTCTTTATGTATGTACGTATGTATGTATGTATATATATATATATATATATATATATATATATATATATATATATATACATAAAAGAACCTTGTCTATGTGTCTGTATACCTTTGAGTTCGTTCCCTATGGACTCCAAATTGGCTGGGCCGATTTATGTGAAATTTCCCACCCAGGTACTTTGTGTGCCTGGCAGTGTTCTTAGATAGGGTTGTATCGGAATAACTTCGATAAGTATCGATTATCAAAATCCAATGAAAGAAGGAACAGGCGATTTTGACAAAAGTTAACACATTATACAGCCAAACATGACATTCTTGACAGGGGCGCATTCGGAATGAATGTTTCTGTTTAGAGCACAATTGCACCGTGATACTTGATCTTTTAACTTTAAACTGTCATTCAATTCATTATATATATATATATATATATATATATATATATATATATATATATATATATATATATATATAACTATTTCATTTATTCACATAAATTTACTATACGAAAGTATAGATTTATGCGTAAACTTTAAGTATTTACTTCAAAAGTGCTCAATACGTAGGTAGAGCTAGTTAGTAATTTATAAAATATATATGGCGATTAAGCTACACTGAATATTCTGCGTTTCATCCAACTATAGGATTCGTCAGGCTTACGAATCCTATAGTTGGATGAAACGCAGAATATTCAGTGTAGCTTAATCGCCATATATATTTTATAAATTACTATATATATATATATATATATATATATATATATATATATATATATATATATATATATATATATATATAATTAGTGTTTTTTTTTGGAAATAGAAATCAAGCAGTGTTCAATTATAGGGAAAACCCGAAAGTAAGAGCGTATTTATATTTTATATTTTGTTTACAGAAAGGTTTTAGATGAGACAAGTCATTGGTACCGTCGGTTTCAAATCCGATAATAAGGACCGTTTTAGATACCTATAACAAGCTCTCTTCAGCCAATACTCATCTATTTTATAAACGGAAGTGGAAATATATATACATCACGAGTTCACGTTTAACTCTCGTTTTGCAACCCCCTGTTTTATTTATCGCAAAACGAGAGTAAAATTTGAACTCGTGATGTATATATACTTCCACTTCCGGTTATTATAATCGGAATAGATGAGTATTGGCTGAAGAGAGATTGATATAGGTATCTAAAACAGCCCTTATTATCGGGTTTGAAACCGACGGTACCAATGAGTTGTCTAAGATAAAACCTTTCTGTAAACAAAATGATATATATATATATATATATTGCTTGATTGATTGAAAAATGGGCGATTTCATCGATTGTGATGACAATAAAAATATGGGAGTGTGAAACGGTCGTTAGTCATAATTCAATCCCGGGCAATGTCGAGTCTCTCTGTTAGTATATATATATATATATATATATATATATATGTATATATATATATATATGTAATGTTATTCTTTTAAATTTATCCATCAGTAAAATATTAACATGATTGTGTCTCTATTTAGTTATTGGGGAAAATGGTATTTAGCTGCTCTCCTGATGTTAATTCTGCGAAACTGTAACATGCTAAACAACTGATAATCCCTCTTTTATGTAGTAGGTTATGTGTTCCCTTACAGCATTCGATATTCTTAAGGAGTCACCCATCTAAGGAATAAGCGGGTTTGATATGAATTAACTTCTATAATCCGATAATAATCTTTTTTTCAATGTAATTTGACTGTAAGACTTGACCATTTGAGTTAAAAAGAAACAATAATTTACAACCAGTAACTCCTTTGTGCTTTTTGCAAGTTTTACAATAAACTAATATATTTTCTTTATTGGAATCACGAAATTAAGTTCATAATATTTAAACAATTATATTGTATTTTATACCAGGCAATACAATACAGAGGTGTAACGGAAGCAAAATAAGATATAGAACGGTGGCACGAGTTATGCAGAATCATCTTTTATTAATACAATATTTTTTTAAATACTTTTAACATTGTTTTCTTACTTGTGTCAGTGTGATTTGATGGGAGTTCTGTATCGTATGATATTTCGAGTAAATTGTACCTTCTTCAGGTGTGTTTTCAGCTTAAGTTCAATTGTGCATCATGAGGAATGTTGTAAACGTAAACAGTTTGATAGTAATTGAAGTGGGCCTGGAATTATTTTTTTTTATTTTGTTTTAAAATGTATTCTTATTTTTTAAACCTAATGTAGGTATTAATATTCTTTATAGTCTTATAGATTTTATTTGTTATTTTATACACTACTTTTATTGCAAAATAGATTTACGAACATTCTAAAAAGGTTTAAGATTATTAAAACTAGTTTAAAAGCTACCATTTGCGTTACCGATTAAGCTTTTAGTATTAGTATTAGTAGTAGTGATGGTGACCAGGGCCTTTGATTGTATATCCAATATAAATCTTAGTACTGAGAAATATTGAAAAATGAGGATAATTTGAATATGATTGGTGTCGTGTAATTTGGATGTCTGGAGCTATCGTCAAATTGGCAACCCTCTTCCTAAATGCCAGTTTAATCACTTGAAGGTTACCAACATCCTCAAGTAAACGTACGAAGTTGAACACTATTAGTTGCGTTTCTAGTTTGCAGAAGGAGTCAAGAATCCTTAATATTCTTAGCAAATCCTCAAGTATGAAAAGATGGAAAATTTTGCAAATTTACACGCACTAATTTTATAAAAATTAAAACAGCATAATTTTATAACTAAATTAGTTCTAGTTTTACACCAACTTAGTTCACATAATGATGATATCGCCATGATTGAGATTGATTTTAAATTCGGATTTAAATATAATGCGGATATATAAACGCAAAATAATAATGAAAATAAAGATAATCCCGGGCAACGCTGGGTATATACAGGTAGTAAGTCTATTATATAAGAAACAGTTCCTTGTATGTATGTGTTCATATGTCCAGCTAACAAGTTTTTAAAAAACACTACAAAACAAAGAGCTACACGATTGGTTCTATTGTTGATCATCGGTGCCCCGGATGAATAATATCTAAAATTTAAAAATAGTTTTTTTTTTTTCTTTACATCTTCCCTAAGGGGGATTCGGTTTCATATTTATTTCCAATGTTATCTATTATATCAATGAGAAATGAATTCTTCTTCTTTCTTCTTCTTCTTCTTCTTTATCTTTTTCTTCTTCTTCTTCTTCTTATTATTATTATCAATTGATCAAATTATCAATAGATTAAAACAAGAGAGAGGAATGGGCTGAAGTGAAAAAAGGTGAGATAAACAGATGTAAAAAACAGGAAAGATAGAGATAGAGATAGAGATAGAGATAGAGATAGAGAGATATAAGTTTTAATATAAAGATGTTGCACACACTTTATACGCTTTTCTATTTTGTTTTTATAACCCCGAGCAATGTCGGGTAGCTCTGCTAGTTATATATATTTTAGCTTTTACTTCTATTCCTCATAACAAAATAATTTTTAAATGTTTATAAAATATATTCGGTTAAAAATTAACTTTCATAGAGACTGAGATAATAAGAACGGAGCTGAAAAGAATTTTGGAAAAAGATTGAGAAGCGATTCCGTCAAAAGCTGAAGCGCCGATTGCTGCAATTGCTTGCACTCTTTCTTTTTCCGCTTTGTTGGATGCCGCTTTTTTTTTTCGTCACCCCCTAAAGCAAGGAAGTTTTCACAAAAGCGTTTGAACAAAATATATTTTAACCAATGAAAATCGTAATATGTGTCACACAAAAATGTAACACGTACATGTGAAAATAGTGAGTCGATATGAAATTAGAAATTCCTATAAAACAAACACCCAAAATCTAAAGACAGGGAAGTACCGAATAACTCTAGATGTTCTAACCAACGCCTCTTCCCATCGCACCTTTGGACATTGGAGAGGCGAAAATGAAGACTTATATATGATACCTACCAGTCTACTGCATCTCGCACAGAATTTCTATACACTAACTTGTCAGGTGAATAGAAATGAATTGCTACTCACAGCTATACACATAATAACAAGAACACGGTAAACCAACGCACATACATACACAATGCCACGCTGCTAAATACCCACATAATAATTACTTACACATGCATATTCACCTACACAGTTTTAAACATTGTGACTATTTACTGGACATCTTTTACCAAACGCATGTTTGCACTATAAATAAGATGAAAATAACTTTTATATTCTTATCCCTTTTATAAAGTGTTTTGTTATAAAATTTCGTATTTTCTTCATATTTACATTTACAAAACTGTTTATGTTTTAGTTAGCACTTGCTACCTGGTGACCCTTCTATTCTCTTTATATTTCAATTATTTCAATTTAACATGCCCACACACCTATATATTTTTTTCCTTCTCTAAAACATAAAACTGATAGGCAACTTATATCAAATGTTGGTATGGTTCTTGGCTACCGTCGTCCTAAAATGGCTAGAGACTTCGCCACAGAGTATCCCTCCTTGACAGAAGGTACAAGATCAATAGGGAAAAGAGACAAAACGAACACACAATGGATACAGAATAAAAGATAATAAGAGAAAGAAAAGGTAATAATGGAAATGTTAATAAAGTTTTGAAATGAAGAAACAAAAGGGCAAGTTAAAAGACCCACAGAATCTAAGATAAAGGAATGTGTTCAAAAAGGAATGGTCTTTGACAAAGTATTAAGTCTGGATAGAAGTATGAATGAATAGATAAAAAATGTCTAAAAGAGGCTTAAAATGAAGCAATTAAATATTCTCATCAAACCACCACTTTATGCGTTGTCCATTTGTATTCATTTAAACTGAACGTTTGCCAAAATCATAGAAGTGGAGAAAAAATGAAAGAAACAAACGGACGAATAGCACATCAATTCAATGCGAATTGTGAAGCCATTGACAATACTCAGTCATAACAGGTCCGCCATCTTGATGGCTTGCCAATGATGTTCGATTTTCGAATATCATGACGATCTCCTTTATTGAGGAAGCAACGCCGTTTAGCCAATGCTGACAAAACAAAATGCTATTTCAAAATTATTTGATTAGAAATGTATACTTTTATTGTTGCTATTATTAGAGACCGATGCGAGGCAAGATATGTGAGAACAAGTTTTAAGCAAAGTTTACGAGCCTGATTACGAGGTTTATACTAATATGCAAATCAAATACAAAATATATAAATACAAAAAACCTTTACTTCTGATCTGAAATTGAACACGTACATCAAACCCGTTGCCAAGGTCGCTATAAAAATGGTGGGATGATTCTACCACTTCGGTAGATATCTCACTGCCGATGCAATTCTCTACGTGCATAAGAACTAAGTAGGTCCTAGGGTTGAGTACTGTTGCCAGGAGCTGCTAGAAGTACCTTATCCTGCCTTAAAAGTGTTCAAAATAGATTTCGTAGTAGAGGATACCTTTTTCTCTTTCCTGCAACCTCTTAACACGGAAGAGACGTGGCAAACCTGTCTCTGCTTTATCGTTATTTGCATGGTAAGTGCTCGTCTGAGCTTCAATCCATGTTCCTTCCTTGCCGAACGTTCACGAAAAACATTCGTCTAAACGTAGATTCCATGAACAAAGCTTCTATTTTAAAACTGCACGCCTGTGGAACTCTCTTTCGATTGCCTGCTTTCCAGCTGACTACAATATGGTCGTCTTCAGTCCAACGCTAACAAGTTCTTGATGAGTTGTCCCCTTAAGTAACTCAATGTACCAAATTTCTACTACTAACGATTACTATGATATTGTACCATTGACTATTGTACAGCCATTAACCCTTATCCTCAGGTGAACCCTGGGTCTTGAGAAGTCATGACCCCTTTATAAAAAAAATCGTCTAGCTAGAACAACTCAAATAATTATTTATTACTTATTCTGTGTACCTAAAATTAAACGACACTTCTATTAGCGAAGTTTCCTTTCAAGAATTATTCGTGTATGGAACACAATATCATGGGGTTGCATTTCAACTGACTGTAATATAGCTGTTTTAAAGTTCAATGTTAATAAATTTTTGTGTGTGGGGGGCTATCTTCTTAAATGATCAAATTCTGTCAAGTTCTAAATAAATTACGAAGAATGATGGACTAAAAGACCTGCTACAACTATTCTTTTTTTTTTTACAATAATAACAAAAACAGATATTAGCGGTTCACCAATTTCTCTTTTTAAAATGACGCAATTATAAAAGTCATAGATTGTAGTTACCTCCACTTAGATTTTAAAAACGCCCCAACATTAACCAATAACAATAAAACTATATAATTCGAAAAAAAAAAAGTGTCGGACTGATATTCTCATCTTCATAGTGGCTGTTTCATCACGTTTCGGCCAACTAATCATCTCTGGCTTTCTTCGAAGCCCGTGGCGCAGTGGATAGAGGCGTTGATTCTCTACGGTTCCAGGTGAGTATTGTCTCAAGATAGCGGTTTTAATCGTACCTAAAGCAGGCTAGAAGATTAGTTGGCCAAAAAGTGGCGAGACAACAACTATGAAAGGTAATAATTACTGGGGATACAGTTACAATACTCAGTATTCCCGTCGTGGTTACCCACCTAAAGAATGTCAGAGGATAACTTGTCGGAAACTTGGTGAAACAACAACAGCTATAAAGATGAAGATAACAGTTAGCAAATAAATAAAATAAATACACAAATTATTCATCTCAAAGGATTCCAATAAAAAATAATATGTAAAATTTTTTACTTGGAATTATTTTTATATTTCATCATTTTTCGTAAGTTTTAGAATTCTTTCTAATTTCGACATAATACGTAAGTACGTAAATATGTTTTTATCTAAAATGCATTTATTTGAAATTCCATTATACTGCGGATGCATCATATTTTCGATAAATGTGCCGTAGTTTATGTCGTAGGCAAACATCAAGTCTTTAGTTTAATAAGATTCGTTTGTTTATGCTTTAGAGCTTTACAGGTTGTTTTCACCGTTCTTGTGTTTTCTTTTCTGTACTCCCCAGCCCTCGATTTCCTTCCTCTTTTCTCTCGAACTCATTTCATATTTTCCTATTTAATTACTCATAAATTGATATTTCTTCCCATTTTATTTATACGAACCTCTTAATGGATAATCCCTTTCGATATTAAAAAAGAACAATCCTATCGGATATTTAACGGATATCTGTCGTTTAGAATTACAACAGATAATCTGTTGCTAACTTTGTTTCTCGCCTTTTTATTCGTTGAGCATCTCATTATTTTACTGAAATTTCTTTTATTTCTTTCTTTTCGTTCCTGCCATTTTCTGCGGTTGTAAATTGTGCAAATCTCCGACACTTTGAAGCGTTCAATAATCAAGTGCCTCTTTAAGTGGCTCGAAGAGAATGAATATTTTAAAACATTGCGTCAGCTGATATACAGCTCTTGCAGTCATTAGATCACTCTTTAAGAGACGTGATCGTTTTTTCTATTTAAACATTCATAACTTATCATATAATGTTTCGGAATAGGTTTGGAATCTGCATTGGTTATTTGTACGTTCGAACAAAATTAATGGCCGATCTCCATAAAATAAAAAAACATGTTCAACCTTCTCTTCAACTAAAAAAATAACCAAAATTCCAAAACCAATTTTAATGAAATTTTCAGTATTTGTTGATTAAGGATAAAAACATCTAACGAGCCGATTATTATTTTAAATATCTTAGTAAAAATGTCTTAATTTGCGTAAAAACAACACACCTTTAATAAAGTTATTATTTAAAGTACTAAAAACAAAAATGCGTACATTTGTTCTTTCTTTTCCTAGGAAAATAAAACATTGTAGAAGTCAACAATTAAATAATATTTCTTATATAATACATAAAAAGACATTAAAGTCCATGTTAAAGAAATCAATATAACAAATTAATTCGTTGAACTAAGGATATTATATTAGAATTAAGCATTGTTTAATCAATATTTTCAATGCAAAATAATATAATTGCCAGAAAATATTTTATGTGATTTTATTGAAAACACTTTCAAAGAGATTTCTAATATTTCTTTTGTAAAAAAATGTAAAAAATGAGGTGCTGGCCTACTAAGAGTGAGTTAAATAATGGGATAATTTCTAGTAACGATAAATTTAAAAAAGTATGGGTAAAATGAAAAGCTAAAAAATGTAAGTTTGTAATTTTCATCAATAATTATTTTCTTTCAGATTTAGATGTTATTTAATCGTTAATAAAGAATGATTTTAGCTAATTATTTTAATAAACAAGTAATAGTTTAAAAATGAAATCAGGTTATGTGGTAAATTTCGCACATCTACAACAATTTAAAGCCTTTAATATCTACTGCTTCTTTAAATGCTTCAGAAAGAATAAACTTTTTAAAACATGGCGTCAGCTGATGTGCAACTCTGACAGCTATTAGATCACTCTTTAAGAAACGTGATTAAATATTCATATCTTATTCTTTGATGTTTCGGAATATTTTTTAATATGAACCAGTAATTTATATCCTTTATACTAGCAGGCCACCCGGCGTTGCCCAGTCGTAAAATATGCATAAATATATTTTAATTCATACAGAAACTGAGACATGTGCATGCCAGTATTATGTTTTTTTTCTAAATATTTCTCTTCTTGTAAGTAAAATAAAAAATAAAAACAATACTCGAACTGAGTTCAAAACCAAAACTTAAAAACAGTGAGCTAGCTTGACACCTTCTTAAAAACTGTTTTCAAACCTACTTATTTTTTACATAAAGAAATATGTCATAAGAACGATTCACGCATGCGTATTCGTGAAACGGCACATAGGTAAAGATCGGATTAGTGCCACGTACCAAATTTTCAAATTTAGCCCTTTGCAGCCCTTATTTTGGATGAAAACCAATTAAAAGTTGTCCACATGTCTGAATACCTAATTTCAAGTCTGTAGATAAAACTTCGTTAAGTATATAAAATGAGAAGTGTCCTGACACACATTCTCATTTTTTAGATATAAGGTTTTACATCTAAAACTTGATTGCGATTATTTATTATTCATTGTGAGTTCAATGTCTGCGGATGTGCATCCAGCTATATTGGTTTCACCATTCACAAGTTGTTACATTGACATGTCGTTTGAAAATGTTCCGCTGTCGTTATCTATATATATAAATTCGTATTCCTGTCTGTTTGTTTGTTCACAAGTTGATTAATATATACAAAAATTTATTAGTTTATCTTATTATTCATTCGTATATATACTGATTATTGCAAAATATAAGATTAAAGAGGTGACGTCATTTGCATATTAGGAAAATCGACTGTATTAAATAGCGGTGTATTAGTTATTGTTTATAGTGAGAGAATTATTTTAAGTGTTCTATTTAAGTTTATTATTTAAATTTGATTTATACTGGTAACATGTTTAATTCAATTTATTTTACTGGCATCGATTTTTTTATGAATCGGTTTTAGTTAGTTCCTTTAGGCGCGGACTGTGTTCTTTTTTTTTTTTTTGTTGTTTTCTTGTTCGCCGGACATTAAACTAAAAACTTTCAAGCATTATTTTTTAAATTAGTTTAAATAAAATAATTTCCGTGATTTCGCAATTAACGTTGTGGTCCTGCGGATTTTTATTTTAAAATAAACAAACAATTCAATTCAACTACGATTCTTTATTTAAAACAAAAACTTTCATTTACGTTTTTTTACCAGTTTTTTTTCTTCACATTTTTTTGGCATCGTAACTAATTCTTTTTTTCTGTTAATAAAGTTTTTTTTCTTCACATTTTTTTTGGCATCGTAACTAATTCTTTTTTTCTGTTAATAAAGTTTTTTTTCTTTACATTTTTTTTTTTTGGCATCGTAACTATTTTTTTTTTCTTTTAATAACGCAATAAATCACAGCTCATCATTTTATAACATAAACATTCGGTTTACACAAATCTATTTTGGTATTTTCGAAACTGAATTATTTACAGTTTGTTTTCGTTGCAACTAACCGTAAAGACAAATCTTTCTAGACTGAGGTAGCATAAAAGAAATTCGCTTAAACTGGAATATAGTCATAAAAAGGTGCTCAATATCAGGAGAATAATTTCTCTTCGTATCCCTTCTGCCAAAATATCTGGTGGAGAGTTTGTCACGTACTTTTTTTCGTGTAAGGGGGGGATTACATTTTCGTGTTTTCATTTGTTCTTTTATTTTTTTGAAATTTTTGTTGGGGTAACGATAGAGTTGACATATCATAATGAAAACCTGCAATATTCTTAGTATAGCAGTTGTGGCCAAACCGAACTTCATGTCAACCCTGGCAACGCTGGGTATCCATGCTAGTATTATATAAACTGGAAGCAAAACTATTGGTTAATATGTTTAATGGCTTTTAACTCAATCGACCCGCTTTCAGATTTGTTGATTAACGCAGGAAGCTTGCAATTGTTTATTTAGTATTCGAGTATTCTTTTATTGTAATATATATATATATATATATATATATATATATATATATATATATATATATTTGTTTATTGTTATATAAATATGCTCACATCCCACTGCTACAAATAGCCACTTGTTTCAATCAAACAACAGATATCATCAGGCAGCGACTTGACTATTCAAAAGTTCAATATTCATTGAAACAAGTGGCTATTTGTAGCAGTGGGATGTGAGCATGTTTATATAACAATAAACAAGTATATATATATAATAGTTTAAATATATATATATGTATATATATGTATGTAGGTATAAGAAAATATTATAGTTATAAAACCTCTATAAGAATTACAGTTGAGTCCTTCCTAGAGAATCAAGGTAAAACTTTTAGTGCGAATGTAATAGTCCGACTTTTTGTCGTAGAATACTCTTTAATTGTTTACTTTGAATGCCCGCTGACAGGGCATTTATAGGTACTTAATTTTCTTCAATTCTTGTATTAATTGCCGGTGGCCTTGAGATAAACATGCTATCAGGTGGGTTTCTAATCTACCCACCAGCAATGATTATCGCACCTTTAGCGGATGTATGCGGAAGCATGATCCACTATTGTCTGTCGGTATGAAAATAATTGTTAATATTTGTTTGAAAAATATCACACACACACACACGCACACACACACACACACACGCACACACACACACACGCACACACACATATATAATTACATAGATAGATAGATAGATAGATAGATAGATAGATAGATAAGGATAATAAAATGTACTCAACTTTATGTAGGACTGTCAGTGCCGTGTTCAACTTTTGCAGAGTGTGCTAAATCGCTAGCGGGGATTTCCTTGAATAGTACATAAATCCATGATATCCTCCCTCTCCTTATCTTCTCATAATCCTCTCCTCCTCCACTAACTTACGCATATATTAGCAGGATTAGTCTAAGTTCTCAAAGCATTAATCTATTCTTAAAAATCAATATGCTGTTTAAAGAAAAATCGATTTGTAGAAACGAAAATATATTTGATGTCAATTCGTTTTCACCATGAAATGACGAGACATTCTTTTGAAGCAATCTAGACTTTATACACTACAAAAACTTAGATATCAGGGTCGAAAAGTGAGATTGAGAAGTCAGCGCCCCAGAGGAGGAACACACTAACCTGCAAAAAGTGCCTGGGCAGTCCCGTCGGCATTCTTCGATGAGGACGCCCCTGGCGATTAGCTATAAACTTCACAAAGAGAGAAGGTAAGGTCTACGAGGATGGACCTCCTAGAACTACACAAAACTAAACTTCCGTCGCACTCTCCCCATTTGCCTAGTATCTAGTAGAATTTCCATAGAAATACTTTCTTTCCCAGGGGTTTTCCTCTGTCGAACACGTTACAGCAAGACTTCTCCCCTGCTGATTCCGAGTGAGTCATCTTCAAATTAATTGTCGCTTGATGTTACAGTCTGTAAGTAGATTGCCATAGAGACTGCTCGACGTGTGTGTGTGTGTGTGTGTGTGTGTGCATATATATATATATTTATATATATATATATATATATATATATATATGATTATATCGATTGGTTTCCTAGATGTAAATCCAATGAAACCCACGTGATTATTAAAGAGTGCTAAATGCCGGACAGAGCTGGTATTTAGTCTGTTTATTATGCAAATATTATTGGTTACATATGTGCATACATGCTTCAGTGGAATGGCAATTCAAGGATATCACCTCATCAGACAAAAAAATAAAAATGATCGACATTGAAATGGGAGTCAAAATTAATAAGATATTAGGGTGTGGTTAATGTTTGAAAGGAAAATGGGATGTATACTTAGTAAATGTTAGCAGTGGGGTGTTTTTGGAAGGAGGTGTGGTGAACGAAGGGAGTAGGGGCGAAGAGAAGGGGGAAGTACGATTTTGTGTGGTTAAGCTGTGGCAGTGGAAAGGTGTTAGTATTTTTTTTAATTAGGTGGTTATTTATTAGTCTAAGCTTTTGCATTGATCTGCAGTAATATCATACTCTTATCGGCGGTATTTCGTTATCTTAGATTTTTATGGTTGTTTTTTTCTTTTCTAGTGGCGTCATCATTCTCTTATTGACAAGTGTTATGTAATCATTTATTTTTATTTATTTTATTTATTTAATTTTTTTTTTATTCTTTCCTCGCTTTCTTTATCCGTACATTTGTTTCAAGTTTTCAAATTGTATATTTATTTATTTGTTTATTTATTAGATATATGTTCATATGGTCAAATTAACACTAAGGTTTAAAGATATATGGGCTTCTTTATATTATTTAAATAAAGGTGGTATACCGATAGCTATATTTTCTCCTCTACCGCGGTGTTTAAGAAATATGTCGTGGCAAAGGTTTTTCACCATAGAATTTTATATATAGATATAAAAACCTTTGCCACGGTAAGTACCTCAGACATCGCGGTAGAGAAAAAAATATAACTAGCTGTATACTACCTGCATTTAAACCATTTAAATAAGCCCATATATCTATTCAACTGACTTTTAATTTGACCATATGGACATATATCTTACAAATAAATAAACAAATAAATATAATAATAATACATTTTAAAAATAGAAATAAATGAACGGAAACAAAAGCAAGGAATAGAATGAAAACAATAAATAAATAAATAAAATTCGTCAATAAGAAAATAAAGTCGCCACCTAAGAAAGGAAAAACAAGCATAAAAACCAAAGAAAGGTAAATAGTGACGATAAGAGTATAAAATGACATCAGATCAAAGCAAAATCTTATGCCAATAAATAACCACCAAGTTAAAAGAATACAACACCTTTCCAGTGCAACAGCTTAACCACACGAAATTGTACTTCTTCCTCCTTTCTCACCACTACTCCTTTCCTTCACCACACCTCTCTCCAAGAACCCCTACTGCGCACATTTACAAAGTATACACCATACTTTCTTTCAGAACGTTAACCACACCCGAATATCTTATAAAACTAATGTAATTTTTACTCCCATTTCAATATCGATCCTTAATCGTATTTTTGGTTTGATGAGGTTTTGGTTTTAGCCTATATATATTTATTCCACTGAAACATGCATGCATATATGTAACTAATAATGTTTGTATAATAAATCGATTATATATATATATATATATATATATATATATATATATATATGTGTGTGTATGTGTGTATGCGTGTGTGTGTATGTGTGTGTATGTGTGTGTGAACATTGAATATCGTGGAATTTTTATATTCACAAAAATATTTTAGAATTTTGACTCTTTAGCAGCCCATTTTCTCGGATGAAACCTGATTAAAAAGTTTTCACACGTCAGAATATGCCATTTACAAAATGTTAAGTTTGTAGATAAAAATCCGTTGATTATGTTGGTTAAGAAGTGTCCTTTCACTTATATATATATATATATATATATATATATATATATATATATATATATATATACACACACATATATATATATATACATATATATATATATATGTATATGTCTATAAATTCTAACATAGGTGACCAGATATTAGTGGACCTTGTTTGGACTTGAAATCGACGAAACAGATGCTGTTCTAATCTTATGTAACACGCACACATGCACAAACACAGATACATACACACACATGTATTTGGTGACATCAATGTCCACCACAGTAACTGGCTAGGATTTTCTAATCACACAGACGTAGCTGGTAGCGCTACACATAGCTTCTCTATATCCCATTCCCTATCTCAGTTGGTTACATTTCCGACACGTTTCACAGACCAGCAAGATCAACATGCCTCACTTCTAGATCTCTTTCTGACAACGGTTCCCAATGACTGTACAACAAATGCCCACAGCCCACTCGGGAATGCTAATCACGCCGTGATAATGGTAGAAATCAGCCTAAATTCTCGCCCTAAAACGGAAGACCCACTACTCAAAACAACGAGGTATTACAAAAAGGCTGATTGGGAAGCCATCAGGGAGCTCATCAGAGATACCCCATGGCAAAATATCTTCACTCTTCCAGCGGAACAGTGTGCAAATGAGACCACTGAATGGTTCAAAACTGCTATTAAAGCACATGTTCCCGCACGGAAATTCTATAGCAAGCCCCACTCTCCCCAATGGTTTACTTCTGCTTGTGCAGCTGCCATTTGTCAAAGGCAGTATGCGTTCCGCAGATTCAACCGACATAAGTCCAACTCAAATAAACAGAAGATTATAGAAGCTAGAAATAATTGTAAGAGAGTGATAGAGACAGCTAAAACAGATTACTCTGAAACCACCAGAAAACGCATCGAAGCACAGAAATTAAGAACCCGGGATTTTTGGAAAATCTACAACAGCGTAGTAAATAATGGACAGTCAATTATTCCCCCACTATCAAACAATCATGAGGTTGTTTGCACGGCAACTGACAAGGCTAATCTGCTTGCCAGTCAGTTTGCCTCAAACTCCACACTGAACTCGGTACACCACTCACTCCCTGATTTTCCTCTGCGAACAGACGCCACACTAGACGATTTGAAAGTCACCCCTTCTCAGGTACATGCTATTATAAAACACCTAGACACCTCTAAAGCATGTGGACCAGATCTTATCCCGGCTGTGCTATTAAAAAATGCTCTGCCGAGGTTGCTCCAGTTCTGTCCAAACTTTATAATAAATGCCTTAACGAATCTTGTTTTCCCGACTGCTGAAAAACCGCCTCTGTGGTACCAGTCTTCAAGAATTCTGATGAAAGAACTGACCCACTAAATTATCGCCCCATTAGCCTCCTCCCGCTTTTCGCCAAAATATTTGAGTCCTTAGTTAATCAAGCCCTAGTCCAGCACCTAACAGCTGCTAAACTCCTGACTGACAAACAATATGGATTCAGGCAAGCCCGTTCAACAGCAGATATCTTAACTGTAGTTTCTGAACGTATATACCGTTCATTGGATAAAACAGGGGAGGGTAGAGCGGTGGCCCTCGATATATCTAAGGCTTTTGACAGGGTATGGCACGATGGTCTTCTAAGGAAAATTAGATCATATGGAATCACTGGAAGAATTCATAATGTAATCCAATCCTTCTTAAGTAATAGAAAAATCCAAGTTGTCCTCGACGGTCGTACATCTAAACAATATGACATAAATGCGGGAGCATCTCAGGGGTTTATCCTTGGACCTCTATTATTCCTGATATTCATAAACGACCTCCCTGATAAAATTGTTTCGGAGATGGGTATATTTGCCGATGACACCACTCTCTATAACAGATATGAGGGGAAAACAAATGAACACATATTCAAGGAAATGGCAGAAACACTAGAGGATGACCTCCAATCCGTAGTGGAATGGGGACAAAAATGGTTGGTCACATTCAATGCTGCTAAGACTAAGGTTGTTTCCTTCAATAACTACAAGAAACCTTCTCTACCACCAATAGCAATGGCCAAGAACACATTACCTGAAAGTACTTCTTTTAAAATCCTCGGCCCGTTTACAGGGAATATAAACTGGAATATATACATTGAGAGCATTGCCAAGGCTGCTGCAAGGAAGGTTGGCTCCCTCTACCGTGCTAGAAAACTACTTACGCCTGACAGTATCCTATACCTCTATAAGGTCACCATTCGCCCATGTATGGAGTACTGTTGTCACATCTGGGCTGGTGCATCTGCTGCTTGTCTCTCGCTCCTGGACAGGGTTCAAAAGAGAGTCGCCAACCTGATAGGTCCTGAACTGTCATCTAGGCTTCAGCCTCTGTCCCATCGACGAGATGTTGCATCCCTCTGCCTGTTCTACAAATGCTTTAATGGTGAATGCTCTGACGAACTGCAAACACTTGTACCTCCCCGACGTAACTACCCCCGACAAACCCAACAAGCTACCAAGTCTCATCCCTTTACAGTAGAGATCCCTAGGTGAAAGAAAGCCTTTTACTCCAATAGTTTCTTCCCCAGAACTGCGGGTCTTTGGAACTCCCTTCCGGGATTCTGCTTTTCCAACTGCAATGATATGCAGAAGTTCAAGTGTAATGTTAGTAAACATCTTTCTACTCATCTCCCTTCATAATGACCCCGCAAATTAAGTCCCTGATAGTAGCCCCTTGCTTCAAAGTGGCACTGTGCCTTGTTTGGGGTGAAAATTGAATAAAACAAAAACACAAAAAACATGCAATATATATGAATATAAAGTTGATTTTTTGTTGGACTGATATTGATATTAAAAGCCTAATTTTTCCATTTAAAATTATGAAAACCTAGTTCTTAAGAAACCCAGTCATGGATATGTGGGCAACTTAATAAAAGGTTTGCTAATATGCATATTCTTTTTAAAAGAATGAACTTTTATTAATTAATTATTCATTATTTATGGATTCTTTTTGGATGATTGGTTACATTTTCTCGTGCTCCATTTGGGTTATCTATATTTTCCAGATTAGGCATAATAGCGTAGCATTAAGAATTAAATAATTCTAATAGATGAATTCTATTAAGTGGAACTTTTATGTAAAATAAGCATGGGGCTAATTATTGGTTAATTCATTTTTTATGGTAGGATTTTGTCTAAAAATAAATAAAAAATAAAAATACGAAACTACGGGTTAAAACGAACACCAAAAGATGGCGGAGGTGAGGAAGCATGGCTTTGGAAGTCTTTGTATCCGAATACGATGTTCAGCATGTTAAAAATATACCTTTTGTTGTAAAAATCTAATGGAAAAACATTTGAAGAAGTTGGTGGGGACAGGATATTTTTATGGACAAAAATTGCCTTCCCACTAACGAAACAGCTATAATGGAAAAAAATCCAGGAAATAAACGAAGGTTATGAAAAAGAAAAAGCGAGTCTTTGAACTTTTAACAAAAATTTGCTCTCTCTCCCTCTTTCTCTTTCTCTCTCTCTCTCTCTCTCTCTCTATATATATATATATATATAATAAAATATATTTGTAGTCATCGACATTTTTTAACAGTCCTGTTTCATTGTATCACAACTCATTAGTGCCGTTAGACTAGCACCTCTCCCAAACATTTAATGTATACACGTTTAGTCTTCACTAGAGCCACAAGCTCATTATGTTCGTCCAAAAAATTCGTTTATTGACTATATAAGCAAACAATTGTTTCGGTCAGTGCTTATATACATACAAAAAAGTGATCTCTACCTAGACATAATTTTCTTGCAAACTGTTCATATATTTAGTATTAAAAGTTTTTTGTAATGAATTCTAACGCCCTATCATCATATATTACGCACAAGCTATATAATCAGGTTTTATTGAAATTAATAAATTATAAGTTTTAAAAACAAAATTATTAGAAAATAATAAACTAAATGTATGAAGATATTTTGGCAGTCATTATATTTATATTTTATTAGTGTAATATCATGTTTGATTCTTTGTCTCTAATCCTTATTTTTTGTCAACATGAGATTTTAAGTATTTATAACTTCACTATTTTTTATTTGAAGAAATTTCGTGTTGTTGAAAATTTATATTTGAAGAGAAAAGTTTGTTTGGATTTACACACAAACACATATGTTTTTTGAGAAAATACGCCTTTATGATTATATTCCACTCTTTGTATATATTAACACTTTTTTTTTAGTTCAGAACCTCTCGTAACTTAACAAAAACATATAAAGATAATATATCGGACGCCATTGTATTATGAGTCGAAAAACTAGTTAAAATCTTTATAATAAAACTAATCCATGAATACGTTTCTAGATATGTTGTAAAAAATAAAAATCCTCTCATATTGACAACAGAATAGGTCAAACGAGTTTACTCAATGGGAGTAATCATTTTTAACTGCAGGGGAAATATCTACGAAGAATTATTAAGCAGTTGTGTACCTTGAATTACATGAAATAAAAACAAGATTCAGATACGAATTAACTCTGCAGTAGAAAATAACTAATCCCTGTTAAAGTTTAAAATAGAACATAATTATTAATTTGAATATTCTTAGGTTTTCAAATCTATATGTTAATCCTGTAACCAAAAATAAAATACATAAGCGTTTAAGTTAAATAATAATAAATGTAACGATAGTTTCCTTCAAAAAAACAAGATGGTCGCCCAAAAATATGAAATACATGTGACATATATACAGAATTAGTTTCGCACCCACACCTTAAAAACTACTATCAGAATTGAACCCCAGTTAATGTACAATATATAATTATTAATTTCAAATAAAATAAAATCCTTTCATATATTTTAACTTAAAACTTAATAGAAATATCATAGAATTTAAACTCATACAAAATTAAAAGATATAAGTTTTTCACATAAAACAAAGATGGCAATCCAAAGTAAACATGTCCTGTGCTTTTTTCCATATACTTTCTTTTCTACATTGCATCTTTATGCTTTATTCTTTCTAAGAAATATCTATTATTTTTCATTGAGTGTTCGTAAGGAAAAAGTCAATGTTAATATCAAAATATTGATTGTTTCACGTAAACGAAACAGACTGTAAAAAATGTAATGAGGTTTTCTTGTGTTGACAGAATTATAGTTAAGATAAATAAAACCCTGGAAATTGGAATAAAGTGGAATTGTTATTCATATATATATATATATATATATATATATATATATATATATATATATATATATATATTGTTTCCTTTAAATATACTTCAGGTCTCAAAAAAGAATCAAGGGAGCCTCTTCCTAGGGCTAACACTTGATCTCTATATGAGTCAGATAGATATTCTGTTATTGCTTATAATTGCTCTTTATTTACGTCTCAAAAATGTTGAGTTAGTAAAGATTTAAAAACATTAATTATTATCTCTCCACCTGACCAGTTTAATATGTAATAGTATACACTTCTTGTCGCCTCTTGCCCTTACTCTATTTCAAGACAAGAATACGTCTATTCTGGTGGAGTATCCAGCTTAGTACTGTTACTATAGGCGACATCACTCAGAAAAAAGTACCATTTATTGAAAAGGCCACTGTGGGTTAGCCGATGAGATCTTACTTGGCCAGCGAATAGGATCTGATTTTTAATATTAGTTAGGATTTATTGTAGAGTATCCTCATACCAGGCTGTCCTGACAACCCACGACACAGAGAAACCATAGAAATTCGAAGACAGTGCTTAGTAGGCATTCAAGTTCTCTCTCGCAGTAGGTATTCAAGTTGTATACACCCACAAGAGATCCGTAAAGCATCAAACGAAAGTACAATTTTTCAGTTCTTTAACGAAATATTTATGTGCCAATTTTTATGTGGACTTTATATATATATATATATATATATATATATATATATATATATATATATATATATATGCATACTTGTACATGTATATGTGTGTGTTAGTTTGCGTGTGTGTATGTGTTTCTTCTGAAATCGATATCAATCATAAAGCATTGCCATTGATCAGCAAGTCATGCATAACATTCCCCTGACTTTAAAGAATCAATAAACTCTCTGCACACAAGTCGCATTCTAACCTTTTCAACGAAAGTGGTTTAACCAGAAAACACGTTTCCTCCGAAGAAATTACATGACTAACTTTTACGAGAAAGGTTATGAGAAATGTTACGAGAATCTTTACGAGAAATGTTACGAGAACGTTTACGAGAATGATGACCTTATAATTCCATCGCATAAAACCACTCAAACTACTACTAGCACTTCTGTCCATAGGCAAATGTTTTTTTAAAGAACGCCATATTTATACCAACTTCACTGTCTTTCATCAAACGAATATATATTTCGCTATGCATCTTCTCTCACGCACGGAAAATCACAACTCGCATATCGTCTGAAATAATAATGTTGTTTGTCATCGGTCATTATCATATTGATCGTATTGTTTTGCTTTTGGTCCCTTTTCTCTCACTCTCCCCGCTCTCTCTCTCTCTCTCTCTCTCTCTCTCTCTCTCGTCCCATTCTATCTCTCTCTGTATTTCGCTCGTTTAATAAAAAATATTAAATATTGAGCACTGTCTGGGAAATAAAATGTCGGTCAGCTGGCCTTGTTCCTGTCGCTCGATTACTATTGATCGTCTAAATTAGCGTTAAGCTTTATTAACGTTAAAATTCTCTTCATCGCGCGGCGGTTGACAGTAGCCTAGGGGTTTAGTTCCTCACTAGCGGAGCCAAAAGTGGTTTCTTCGACCAGCGGCAACTATCAAATCCTGCACTGATGATTGCGAAAGCATGAAACACTAGTTACCGTAGGTATTAAAAATATAAAATAAATATAAAATAATACAGCAAGAAGAAAAAAAACTTCATAGAAGACTCAACATCATATGTTTGTTCCGGCAGCCACTTTTGTTCGTATGAACTTTTCCTTCTTGCAGCATTATAATGTCATGCAGTTTTTTCTTTCTAAAAAACAAAAATTCCTATTTTTTCTGAACAGTATGCGTACGAAAAGAGGAGGTATTTGCATAATGATAGCCGTTTGTTTCTGCATAACGAAACTGATCTGTCAAAGATGTACCGAAATTGTTATAGGCTGGAGGAGGTGTTTCGCATGAAAAATAAATATTTAGATCATGGAATGTGATTATACTGTCATTCTTATATATATATATATATATATATATATATATATATATATATATATATATATATATATATATATATATATTAAGGACTCGATAACTAACACTTATATTGCCTTTATATTAGTGAGAAAAATAATCAAAGGGCCGTAATAAATTAAATATAAAGCAGTGAAGAATAAACGAAAAAAATTCACCTTAAATATAACAACCATTGTTATATAATGTTCACCAATAATATAATTAACGATTATCTGCGGTGAAGTACACAAAACCAGGGACTTTTTCTTCATCTCCGACACTCGAAGACTTGTAGAGCAGCAAAAATATTACAAAACAAAAAAATCATCTGACAAAGTTTCGAAGATTTGTTTTATGTTTTTGATTTTTTTAGATGAGGATTGATTATTCAGATTATTTGGATTCTTCGAACTACTGTTCTCATCTTGAGTGTTTTCTTTTTCACAACGATTCAGTCGATGTTACCTCCGACCTTTTATATATTCTAGAAGTCAGGAATCTTTCTGTAAAACTCAAGAATCTGTACAGGATTTCGTGCGGAAGACCCATAGTGGATAAAAACTTGGCAAAGTTCTATTGTAAATTTACATTTTTCTAGACGTTGAAGGTTCAAGTCTCAGTGTGGGTTACACTCAAAATACAACTGTGAATTACTTTTACCGGTTATGTTTGATGAAACGAGCGCATACTAATCTTTTGGATTAAATAAAGGCTTCACATGGATATTCCTCCTATAAACTCTTGATTTTCATAACTTGTTGCTTGTTCTGTGGTAAATAGCCAATGAGAGATTCTCTCCATTCTTTTGAAAAAGAGTCATGACGCAACTGACGATGAAGATCGAAGAAAAAACGTAGCATTCAACAGCAAGTGGAAGTTTAAGGCTGGAACTTTTGCATTCGAAGTAGAGTTGGAGTTAGGAAAGGAAAAAAGGGGGAAGATCTCAAGAACAGGTGGAGCTCCAAAACGGTGTCAAGAAAAACAAGGAACGGCGATTAAAAAAAAATGTGCGTTCAATGTTTACATTAATAATATTATTTTGGTGCGTTCATGAGTACAAGTGTGTGTGTGTGTGTGTGTGTGTGTGTGTGTGTGTGTGTGCGTGCTGCCGACTTGTGTAGGTGCGTTACACAAACATACGCCAATTTATTTGGATATTCTTTCATTTTGTTTAGAATCAAGAGAGCTAAATCGCGTCTTCAATGAACCTTCAGGGAACATCATGGTTTATCTTATTAAAATAGAGTTGTCGGAGCTGTAAGCGAAGATCACATTTTTCAACGATTTTTGTTATTACGTAAACATTGATAGTCAGTGTCTTGATTTCATTTTAATATCTTTGTACGCACTAAAGTTACGTACCATTCATAGTTTATGTATACACATATGTGTATTATTTCTGTGTGTCTGTCCGTCTGTCTATCTCCCCGTTGATATTTTTTCTCGGGAACTACAGAGCCGATTTCTATGAAATTTTGTATGGAAATTTTTATATTAAAGTGCAACGAACAAAATATTATGATATCCATTCAATGCAAAATCAATAATAATTAAGGATTAATAGCAATTAGAAATCAAAACAAACCTCTTATTCCAGGAAGTTTCACGGAATTTACTCGGTCGTCTGGCCTAAATCTATCCATCTGTAAACGTGAACGTGTCTGTGTGTCTGTGTGTGTATATTTTCCTTCGAAATATCTCTGTCAAATTTCAGTCTACAGACTCGAAATTTGATATACAGGGTACTGAGATTTGGGAAAATCTTTGTAATCCGTTTTCGGCCAGAAATTGGGCTGTTAAGAGGTCAAAGTTCAACGATTTGACCTATGAGAACTCTACCAGACTCCTCCGACAATTTTTGGTCTAAACACTTGAAATTTTAGATATAGGTTCCTTGGACAGGGATCTAACTTAATAACTTGATTTGAGCCCAAAACAATAAATGTTAAGGGGCCATAATAGGAGTCAAAGTAAAAAAAATTGACCGCTTTTTTTTTTTTTTGTTCAGCATACATTTTCAAGCACTCGGGTAACGCCGGGCTGAAATGCTAGTTTTATATAAACCTTTGTTATGATACGGTGCAGCGAACTACGTATTATGGCATCCGTTCGATGCATAGTAAGTGATTAATAAGGATTAATAATGGTTTAATCTAAAATGCAAAAATAAGTAAAATTAAATCACATACATTCACCAATTTGGAATAAAGCACTCATTCTAAGTCAACGGGGTATAATTTTGGCCCGTTTTTACCAGGCTAAAAAGCCTAATATATATATATATATATATATATATATATATATATATATATATATATATATATATATATATATATATATACTACCAGGCTGCGCGGCGTTGCCTGGTCGTAAAATACGTATAAATATTATATTTTAATTCATACAGAAACCGTGACATGTGCTTGCGAGTATTATGATTATGTTTTTCTAAACAGTTTATATCTTGAAAATAAAAAATATACTTGAGATCGAAACCCAAACCTAAAAACAGTGAGTCGAGTACGTAAACATTAGACTAACTTTTCACGATCTTTACAAAGTGTTTTCAAACATACTTGTTCTTACCATAAAGAAGCTGTCATGTTTCACGGCCGCACATGCGCAGTCACGAAACAGTTGAAAAACGGATAAAAATCTGATCACTCCAATGTACTAATTTTGCAATTTTGACCCCTTAACAGCTCTTTTTTTCTGATGTCTTAATATCTTATATTTCCACATGTCTGAATATTCTATAAACAAAATTTCAAGTCTCAAGATAAAAATCTCGTTGAGTATATAGGTTGAGAAATGTCCTCCCACTAACTTTCTCACTAAAAACTCGTTTATAGAAGCATGTGTATTGCCCAAATAGCACTCATTTTCGAATCCCATGTACAATCGATGAAGAAATCTAAATGGAAAGACTCCATGGTATTTTATTCTTTTACACGGGTTGCTACCACTAAGGTTCTAGTATATATATATATCCCTCAAACAGTGGTTTATGGTAAACAACTGATGATCCCTTTTAAGAACATTGGTACTACTGTTTGTTCATGTAAGTAAAACTATATAGGAGATTAATTGACTTACTAACAAAATAATTTTCCAACGTAGGACCGTGCAACGGGGTTGCGCGAGAAAGTATATTATCTTAACGAATATGCAGCGCCCGTTGAACTTATTTCATTTGTTGCTAATGGTTCCCAAGTGCTAACACAGAGGAAATTTAAGTAAACATTGAATAAATAAATATTTTGTGTGATGCAAGAATGTAATCACTTTTGAAAGAATCTACGATGTCTTTAATGAGATTTGATAATGGAAAACCGCTATTCTATTATTGCAAAAATATGCGCGGAATCCTTAAAAATACAAGAAAGTTGCGACCTATATTTTGATTTCAAATCTAGTGTACTATATTTACATATATAATAATAATAAGAAGAATCATATAAAATGGCAGCAGCGATTTAGTAAAAGTCCCTTTATTAATAATAGTCCAGTCCTCAGTGCAAGTGAGGGCTATGCGAATAGATATTAGAAGGAAGTACAATTCTTGCGAATTTTGAAAGGAATTATATGAATCGATATGTTGATATTTTCTGGAAACACATTAGGAATTGACTCAAGTGGCTGGTGGGACAGATTAGTGTATAAAGGAAAACTATAATAGTGAAATATGGGACAGATTTACTTTGCTATATATATATATATATATATATATATATATATATAAAGAGAGAGAGAGAGAAAGAAAGAAAGAAAGAAAGAGAGAGCGTAGGCTAGTACATAATGCCCTTTTTTTCTCCCTGCAACCTCTTTCCCACATAAGAGACGTTGCGAGCTTGTCTCTGCTTTATTGTTATTTTCATGGTAAGTGTTCGTCTATCTATACCCCCTTGCCAAACATCCACGAAAAACACTAATCTAGCTGAAAATATTATCAATAATTTCCCTCGCTCTTTATCTGTGCCTAAACCTAAACGTAAATTCGAAGAAAGAACTTTTTTTTATATAACTGCACACCGTTTGCCTGCTTTCCGGCTGACTAAAATATGGTTGCCTTCAACGTAAGTTCTGGGTCAGCTTCCCCTTAAGTCATCCAATTTACCAAATTTCCACTCCTAACCATTACTACGATGTTTTCCCATTGACTGCCGTGCACTCATTAACCTTATCCTCGACTGGTCTCAGAGCCTTGATAAGTGGTGATTCCTTTGTAAAAAAGAGAAAGAGATAGAGAGAAATAGAGTGGTGATAAACCTCTACTATTTGTATCTATACTCTCTGTCAAATGATCAATAAAATGACTTTCATTTCGACGTTAGATTGCAACGAAAACGTGAAGTCCATTCGATAACAACGCTACACACCTGGAAATGACCCAAATATGCTTAACAAGTGATCACTTTGAAGTTTTTGGCCGCGAAGACAGAAAATGGCGGTATGACCTATTTTTGGAGCGGATCCATTTGCAATTAATCAACCTTGAAACTTTTCCCGGGCCAATAAGTCAAATAAGGTGCGTAATCACGGACGTGGACGTTTTAGTCTTTTTGAATGTGACTTTTTTGAATGTGACTTTTTTGAATGTGACTTCTTTGAATGTGACTTTTTTGAATGTGACTTTTTTGAATGTGACTTTTTTGAATGTGACTTTTTTGAATGTG